>NC_081407.1:159273956-159496885 GCF_030272615.1 Cryptomeria japonica
GCGGAGAATTTCTAGGGTGGCTTATTGGAGCCCTCCTCCTCTTGGAGTCTTGAAAATCTATATTGATGGGCCTTCTAGGGGTAATCCTAGGCATGCTAGTGTTGGCGGAGTGGGACATGATAGCTCTGAGCAAGTCCAATTTTTGTTCTCTATCTATAAAGGTTTTCATACTAATAATTATATGGAAGCTTTATCTGTTCTGGTTGCACTGATGTGTAGTTGTTCTCTTCATTGGCAACGGATTATTGTGGAATCAGATTCCCAGGTTGTGGTGACTTTGTTAAATCAGCAGATCTTGGACGGTGTTAGTTGGCAATTACAATTGATTATTCGGCAGATTCTTTTGTTTTGTAACTCTTTTGAGTCGGTTACTTTCTATCATATTCCCAAAGAATGGAATGGGGTGGCTGATTGCCTTGCAAAATGGCCTTTTGTCTTTATGGAGGTTTGGCCTATTGAGGATATGGGACAACTTTCCCTGGAATTGTCACACATCTTCACCCAACTGGTGGATCGCGATAAGTCTTTGTAGTTTTCTCTTTGTTAGGTTGTTTGCCTTCTTTTGATGTATTTTTCTTTCTGGCTTGAATAAATTTTTACCCCTCTTTATTGTCAAGAATGCATATTTTCTTTCAAATCATGTCAGCACTGGAATTTGTCGTCATTTTCCTTGGTCAGAAATACTGCCATAATAAGATGCAAAATTAAATAACATATAAGATAGAAACCCATCACAAACATTATATGCATAATGTCATGAAAAAAGGACACACAAATAAAACAACATTTTAAAGATTCAGGTCTGTTCCTTCATAATTATAAACTTAGCAACACAAAAATTGTGATATACAAAATAAACTTAAGAACCAAAATGGTTAGAGAATGTTTTGTTTCATACTATTTTAGAGTCTTTTAGTCACATTTTGAACAGTTGTTTTCAAGTCATTTGGGACATTTGAATATATATCTTCAGATTTTACTTAATCTGGATTTTTTGTATTGAAATAATGCAGGTTACAAAAGATGTAAAACTATAAAAAAATTAACCAGCACCTATGAAACTAGAATATAGACATAAGAATTATAATATGCTTGAATAAGCAACAAATTAATAATGATACAACCATAGAGAATTACAATATGCATGAGTAAACAGTACAAAATGAATCAACAATGATTATAACCACATAATTGACATTACATTGCAGCAGAAGAGGAGAGTTTTTAATGGAGATGACATTCATTAACTTATGTATTAATCTTGGAAGTTCTTCCACATCACGTCATAGTCTGCCAAATGGACCAAATGGAGCAAGTTATGCGTAGGTTACTTGTACTTCTTTTTTTTTTAAATCCCACAAAACATAGCTGATTGCACACCAGATAATGGTGTTTACTTCCAGTTGAACACTCAATCTTCACCTTGACATGGTCATCAACATCCCTTGCCAAGTACAAGAAGAGTTTGTTTGAAGATATACAAAACTGATGAATCAATAGACTAGAACAAACCGAATAAACTCACTATACACTGCCAGTTAGAATGTTATGATTGTAAAACTGATAATTCAGAAATGAGATATATGTTTTTATTTGCAAAAAGAGTTGTTGAACAAGCTCAGGAACTATATGTAAGTTATAGCATACCAAAACCAGTCCAAAAAAAATGAACAGAGGTTACAATTAAGAGGAGATTTGAATTAGTGATTAGGGACTTGACCCCTGAAGACGATATTGATCTCTTCATTTTGTTAACTTTTAACGATATCTAATATAAAAATTAATAATAATATGAAATAAACTTCAAACATACAAACTAAACTTCACTGACTTCAAAAACATATAACCTATTCACCAATAAATTCTCAGCATATATAAATTTTTAAATACTTGAGAGTTACTGTAGCTTATTTGTGTCTATTGAGATTTCTCCACACATCCAGGTATGATTAATCATATATTACCAGACCTCAGCGATTGGGGTGAGATCCTGGAACGTTTATCCATTTAATTAACGGGTAGTCTAGAATGGCAACTCCCATTGATTACTCATGGAATTCACATGTTACTGGTTTAATTAAAAGAGCTGAGATTTATTTATAAAAGTGTAAAATGTATTTTATTTAAAGAAATATTAATTAAGGATAAGAAGACTGTTATTTTTTAAAAATATTTTTTACATATTTAATATTAGTTATAATGTTTTTGATTAAAAAAGCAGCATGGCGCTGACCCTTAACAAAAAGCAATATCAAGAGAGATGATGTTGGAAGAGAACCACAGCCCAAAGGCGGAAAGGAACAAATATAGGAATGTAACCAACTAGGGAACAAATCCCACTCAAGGGGGGACGGGACACCCAAACCCCCACGAGGAGGGGTATAGAGAAGGGGAGAAGATTTCCCCTTGTGCCTACGAGCAACCACAGACCAGGCAATGTTAAGATCCACTGGAAGGGCCCCCTCAGGGTCAACAACAACACTGGAGACAGCAAAAAGCAGGAAGAGGGTCGTAGGGGGCTGCAAAACATCAATAGCAGCAGGTTGAGACGGAACAACAGTAGCAAGAGCAAATCTAGCAGCAAGGGAGGGCTGCAAGATAGGAGAAGCGGAAGTGGGGGCCTCCGGAGACGAGGCCACAAAAACATCAGCAGGAGCAACAGGAGCTATGGGGGGCACGACATCATCCCCATGGAAGGAGCCAATAGACACAGAATCTGTAGCATGTACTATTAGGTGGTCGGCAGTAGCATTCATCCACAAGGTAGAAACCCCTTTGTGTTGTGGAGAAGAGCAACCCGAAGCAAGATGGCCAGTAGAGAAGCATCTTCTGCAGCGAAAGGGGAGGACTTCAAAATCTAGCAGTTGTGACCAAGGACTATCTCCCACCATAAGAACCACATCACCAGAGGAGAAGAGATGTCGATATCAACAAGAATGCGGGCAAAGGTAGTGTGTTCCATTGAGGACGTAGCATCATCGACCTTTAGGAAACGGCCAATAGAGTTACCGATCGCCTCATAGCAAGAAATGAAGAGGAAGATTGATGAGCCGAACCCAAACTGGACACACATTAAGTGGTTCAATGAGAGGGTTGAAAGAGGTTGTCCAAGGCTTGATGGAGAGGGAGTGCACTCCCCAAACCCAAAGCTTGCTCAAAATCAAATCCCTATCAACAGAAGAATTGAAGGAAGCAACAAAAATTCCTCTAGCACAAGGAAAAAGCTCGATATTGAGAGAAACCAAAGGTCGTCAGGAGTCACTAACCCAACGGTGAAGGTCCGATAGGGAAGGCCAAAGCCCAGAGAATTTGCACACCAAAGCACAGTGCTGGTAAAACCCAATGTTGTCCACAACATCCTGTCCACAAACCACCACAGGGGAGGATTTCACACAAGGGACGGACGGACCCCCTTAGAGGGTTGGGCAGAAGATCTGGCCACACGAGTAAAGCTACACTTACCAATAGGTTTGGGCAAAGGACCAACAGATATATTAATATAATGTAAGTTTAATATTAAATTAAAGATCAAATAAATAAATATAGGTCATATATATAATATTTATTTAAATTTATTTTTTCTCATTATTTGGTTTTTGGTTTGGTTTGTCTCCACTAAAATTGATCATACTCATAAATGTAAAAGTTTTTTATATAATACAGGGTGTTGCCCCGGTCTACCAATAACTTTTTTATTTATTTAAATTTAATATTATATATTAAACATTTGTAAATTGTAAATATAAAAATATTATATAATGAATGCATAAAGATTAAAGTGAAGTATATAAATAGCGAATATATATTAATATATATTAGATATTAATTAAGAGATAATTATTCAAAACATGAATAAAATAGTTCATAAAAAATAGATGAATCAAGATTGATATTCTTAAAGTATTAAGAAAAGTTAGTAGCAAAAATGTAGAGCAAAAATGTAGAAGATAGAGAAAAATCACAAATTCAAAACATAGAATATCTGGGGTTCCTCGAGGACTTAACAATCATATGTAGATTCATTGGACCAAAAGCAGATTCAGCAAAAATTAGGGCATTGGACCAAACGTAGATTCAACAAAATTTAGGGTTTGGATTGAAAAATCATGGAAGATAGAGGTGATAACAAGATTTATGTCAAAAGGGTTTTTTGTTGTTATTTTTCCAAACTTGAAGGCAAGGGAGAAGTTTTTACAAGGAGGATGGTGGACATAAAAGGGTTTTTTCTTGTTATTTTTCCAAACTTGAAGGCAAGGGAGAAGGTTTTACAAGGAGGATGGTGGATGGCTCATTTTAAATGCAAAAATGGTTCCCGAATTTTAATCTACTCACTCCAGATCCATACGATTTTTCAGTATGGATTTGTCTATACAACATGCCTATCGAGTATTGGTCAGAAGATCCTCTTAAAAAAATTGGCAAATCTTTGGGAACAATAATTGACATCGACTAAAATTTGGTGAACGACGATTCCTATTTATATGTAAGGATCAAGGTGGTGGCAATCAGGAGAATTTCGAAAGAAGCTAGGTTTTGTGTGAATAAAGTACATTGGATCCCAAAATTTGAGATTGAAGAAGAAAAAACTTTCTACCTTCAATGTTGCCAAACATACCATATGGTGAGAGATTGTAAGGTTGCCCCAAAAATAACGTAAACATGGGTTCTAAAAGTTGGAAACCCTATGAAAAATTCAAATGAATAGTCCGAAGAAAAAAAATCAATCCAAGAGGAAATAGAAGTGAATAACAGGGGAGTTTAAAGAAAATGGCACAATTGAGCTAACAATTCAAGTGGAGAATGGTGGAGCGACACATGGAAATGGGCATGCACAACCAATAGATCGGGTAGTAAATCAACACCTACTAATATTTAAGGCAAAGGACTCAAACCTAGATAAGACAAAAATAGAAATTTAGGAGGATAAGGATAATTCCAATGAGGATGAATAGGAAATGAATGATGAAGAAGTAGAATGTGATGTGTTGGTTATTGTGAAGTTGGTTGGGGAAATCCAAGAAGTGCATCTAAAGAAAATCTAACAGACAAAAAAAGAGAAGATGAAGTTGTGGAGAAAGGATTGGACAACATTAAAGCATTTTTTAACAAATCCAAGGGAGCAAAGGCCTCCCTTGGAGAGCAATGAAAATCAACACATGGAATGTAATGTTTAGATAAGTGCCACTTGGACAAAACAATGATGGATGCTGCAATTCTCCAAGAAACTAAAATTTGTTTGGATGAAGTGCTAAAATTTGTTAAGTATTGCAGAAGGTGGGAAGGATTCTTTGCGAGTGCACATGGTAGATAGAGATTTTTTATGTTTAACATGTGTAGATGTCATGTATCATAACGGAACCCTATATCGAAATAGGCCAATTACATAAACCAAATGGTGTCATTGATCCAAGGATAAAAATAGACATGGATTCATTGTAAAAAACTAACAAGATAATTGAAAAACAAAAAAAGAAGGGAATAGAAAATATTATTTCTCAGAGAGAGAGAGGTACAAAGGTTGGGGGAGTTAGCTAACCTTAAGAAATAAGACTTATTGGAGAAGTAAACTATTCTTCTAAGTATTGGATTGTAGAGGATTTGGAAAGAGGAGTCAATCATTTATGAATGTAGTATTTAAAGTATAAAAATAAAAATAAAAATGGAAGAAAAAGATTATGCTATTAGATGTTGATGGATGGAATCCTAGTTAAAGATGCATTATTACACCTAGATATTGACATAAACATTTTTCCAAAAAGAATCTAGGAGCTAGTTGGAGAGCATACATTACCATATATGTCATTACTCTAGCAAACAAGACTCAAGTATAACAATTACAAATTGATTAGAGCTCACCAACACCACTTTCCACTCTAGGTGCTTGGAAAGGGTGGGGAGAATCTTTGCATGTTGGGTGGGGTCCATAGTTTGTAGTGGATTTCAAAATGAAGTGCTACTCTTTGGGGGATGTATGCCCAGTCTTCAGATAAGTCAAAGATGATTGGGAGTTTATATTTTTTATAAATAGATGCATTGATTTGTCAGATAGGATTATTGAGTTTTTAGATATCATTGTTTCAAGTGGTCATTCTTTCAAAAATCCACTTGTGTTTATCTCCCCAATTTTATCTATAAATTGTCTACAATGGATATAGGTTTCATGGGTTATTTATAAATATCAAGTGTTATGGGAATACTACCAAATTGAAGGGAGAAGTCTATTGATTATATACCCTTACTCTAAATATTAATATAGACTTGTAACATCTTTAGTGGTGGATGTTTCCCTTAAAAGATTTGTCCATGTACATAGAATGTCATGTGTTTAAATCTTGAGGTTTATACATAGGTTATTGTTTTATTTATACTTTCAAATGGACAATGATGTGTAATATGAGAAGGTGTTGATGAAATTCATTGAAAACCTTCATAGCCATCTTTGGAGGTAGCTCTCCAAACCTCAAGACATCAATGTGGCATGCTTACATGCCCACTAACTTGAATTGGATAGTCCACAAGGAGAAACTAAGTCAAAAAAAAGTGAATGCCACATTCAATACCTACAAGAGGTTGCAACCATTGTAATACCATTGGTCATATAGATGAAATCTATTGATTGTATTTCACAAGTGACTTTTAAGATTTCTTGCACTTAAAAGAAGGATAGATTCTACATTTAGACATGAGAAAATTGAGTATAAATGATTATTAGCATTAATATTCAACTCATAATTGTTAAAATATGTGTTTTTTTACTCGTGTTCACAAGCTAACCTCATTTATCAAGAATTGGTTGAAATTCTTGTTTTAAAAACCATTCAACACCCCAAGCCATTTTTGGGGGTTGCTTCAAGATGGTCATTAATTTTCTCATTTCTAGGAAATGCAGATTGAACTTTATTGTTAAGGAAAGTCTAACTAATGAAACATTGGTAGATGTTGTCCCATTAGATGTGTGTAGAGTTATTTTTTTGCATCCCTTACATGTTCAAGAGAAATAATGTTTTTCTATAGATAGAAAAATAAGTACCACTTAGTCAAGGAAGGTTTGCACTTCATTTTGCATGCCTATGAGGTCACATTCAAAAAATGTTGGGTCCTAATCTTAAAGAAAAGAAGATGCTCAACAAAGTACTAGGATCGTTCCCCTTCAATAGAGGAGAAATAGTTTTGATGCACCAACTCCATCTAGTTCAAGTACTTTGACAATTCAAGCATCTTCAAATACATATTGACAAAAAAAATTAGGCTCTTGGCTAGAGTGATGTTGGGTTGGGTGGTATCCATGTCATTCACTATGGTGTTATCACTCATTTTAAAACTGTGATCTATAAAAATATCTGAAACTATGTTAGTTGCACTATGGATCCTTGACACACCTATTGATATAGGAATGTTGGGCAAAAAATTGACTTCTGGTTGTCTAAGTGAAATTTCTGATTTGAACAAGGGTGATTACACAACCATTGCAACAATTATGAAACCAACAACTTGTTGCAAGCAATGGTTGTATCCCAAGTTTTCTCTCAAAATTTGAGTTTTTAGGTATAAAACTCATGTGTCTTCCATTCTTATGTTGTTGATTCTTAATCATTTTTGTCTATTTGATTAGTAGAGTGTTATAATAATTTAATTCCTCTTATTAAATATATATTTGAGATATGGTGTAATGGAATATCTACACCTATGTAGGATTCAATGTCTGTAATTAAAAGAGTAATGTCTAAGAATATATAAGAACAATTATATTTTTACACACATCATAATAATCAAGTAGATAATAAAAATAACAGAAAGAAAAAAGATTGTAAATTTTGTCTAGTCTTATTTCCTTGTCTACTGTAACTATTCCTATAGCCTGTTGATTTTTATGTTGCCGATGTAGTAATTATAAAAAATATAATGTCACTGATACTGTCAATTATCATAATCACATATTGATAGATAAATTAACAAACAAAATATCAAATATAAATAAATTTGTGGAAATCTTACCACCCAGTATCCTCTCATGTTTTAAAGATGAAAGATGTTTGAGGGATGGAATATTATAAACATATACAGTAGATTAACCTTGAATATATATATATATATATATAGCCAGCTTTGCATTCTGCTCTTTTTGAAACAGACAAAAGGTCACAATAACAATTTTGACAAGATAAATGATGAGTCACAACATGAGCTTAACTAATAACTATCTATCATTGCTATGGTCATTTCAAGGAGCAAAGTAAAATAGATACTCGGTTCGTGTTGAATAATGTAATATTTGAAGCCAAAAGCAATCAAAGATGAATAATGTAAGGACCATCTAAAGTAAACAAAGTCTGAAGTTGTTATAATGAAAATAAATCAAATTCTACATTAAAAAAACCAAAACATTGATCAATGGTTCAGCAGGTTGAAACTATCTTCCCTCATTTAAAGAAAGTTAAGGAGGCCATTGAATCTGAAATATAAGATTACTCCTCAGAAAACCGCAACTTATTTGCTCCCCTAGTTGTGGACGCACTCAAGGATGTTAGGGGCACAGTTCCAAATGATCTGAAGTCATGAAAAAGATATAACATTTGATAGGATGGTTGTTGTAACTGAGAAAGGTATTTCCTGGCCACTAACAATGGATGGTGAGTCAATGCCTCACTACTTGAATCCAAAACACAATCTCCCATAAATACATGCGAAGTTGGCTGATATGAGATCTTGTGCATGTTGGCATTTGTTTGAAGATTGCATTAATGATATGTTATGTTGACATTGATGTCAATTAACTGGTTATGATTGATGTCAAGTTATGATGGTGTAATGATGTTGTTAGTGTTGTGAAGCAGTCATCAGTGAGGAGGGAGCTTGAAGAGATTAGTCCAAACCAGTCGGCAAGAGTTAACACAATGGAAACACACAGATATGATGGAGGCAAATGCAGAATAGATTGTTTTATTGCATGAAAAGTCAATTACATCCAACTGGCAACAACCGGGTAACAACATACGGGCACACAGGCCTAGTAGAATAGGTCTCACAGGGACCTTGAGTCAAAAGATCTATCTTATAAGCACTATCTATCTGATACTCCTTTTCTCTGAGTTGATTGATTACATTGCAAAGCATGATTACAAATATATATATATATATAGATCCAAAGGATCAGGTCAGCCCAAAAGGATCAAAACCCTAACGTGCAAAAATGAATGAAGTCAGCCTCCGAAAAAATCCCAAAGGATGAAACGTAGAAGGTCGGCCACACGTTAAGAAACATCAAGATTAATGTCCAAGGCTCCACAAGCATCAGAATGGGTTTCGATAGATCACCAGAATAGGTCTCAAGCAACTGGTAACAAAATCCAGTAACAAAAAACTGTCGAGGAAACCGGTATCGATATCTTGCCAGAAAGTGATCCAAAGGAGATGTGGTTAGAGAGCAAGCAGGGTGATCAAGTCTTCAAGAAGAAACCAACTCCACAGGAAACTGGTGTGCCAAAACCGAGACACACAGAAAAGGAAAACTGAAAAGAAATTTTTTTTGGTTGATGCAAGATTGCTATGAACTGGGGATGCTCCTGCATCAAACATCTGGGGTTAATAGAAAGTGAGCCTCTCACTTTGTTGGGGTCAGAGGAAAATCAAGGCGGTCTACCTCTGCCTGAGAAATCCAAGATGAGTCTTCCACTGTTTTGTTCTTCCACTTCACAAGGTATTCTTTGTACTGACTACTTCGGGTACTACGCTCGATCCTATTTTCCAAAATCTCTTCGATCTGATCTGGTTCCTTCAAGGGAAATTGTTTCTCCAAGTCTGCAATATTGTCCTCATTGAGTTCTGGTTCATGGTACTCATGAAGATATGCAATGTTGAATATATGTGAAATACTTAAACTATCTGGTAGCTCCACTTCATATGCATTTCTAGAACTGAACTTTCTCAAGATCTTATAGGGTCCAAACTTCTTCATCTACAACTTATTATAAGTTCCAACTAGGAAACTCTCTTTTCTCAAATAGACCATTACTTCATTGCCAACTTTAAATTCCTTATGTCTCCTCTTCTCATCTGCCTTCTCCTTGTATTTGTTATTCATGTCTTCCAAATGTTGTTTAACTTGAATGTGCAATGTTGCCATGTGCTCAGCAAATTCTTCTGCTTCTGAACTCTTTAGGTCTTCATTGCTAATGTCTCTTAATTCTACTATTCCTTTAGGATGCATTCCGGTAACAATCTCAAAAGGTGTTTTTCCAGTACTTCTATTCACTAAATTGTTATAGGCAAACTCTGCTTGTGCAAGGATCAAAGCCCAACTTCCAGTTTTATCTCCTACTAAACATCTCAACAAGTTTCCCAAACTTTGATTAACTGCTTCTATCTGTCCATCAATCTATGCATGAAAAGCAGAACTAAACTTCAAATCTGTCTTCATCTTCTTCCAAAGTGTTCTCCAAAAATAGCCATCAAACTTAGTGTCTCTATCTCAAACTGTGCTCTTAGGTAATCCATGCAATCTTACTACTTACTTGAAAAATAGGTCTGCTATATGCAATGCATCTGATATCTTCTTACCAGGTATGAAATGAGCCATCTTTGAAAATATATCCACTACCACAAATATAGAATCATTCCCCCTCGGTGTCTTAGGTAAGCTAAGTACAAAATCCATACTTATATCCTCCCAAGGTCTTACCGGTGTTGTCAAAGGTTTATACAATCCCACATTTTGACTACTACATTTTGCAATTTGACAAACCCTACAACTCTGCACATATCTCTTAACATATTTATGAATCTGGGGCCAAAAGTACTGCTCACTTACCAATGCAACTGTTTTATCAATGCCAAAGTGTCCAGCTAAACCTCCACTATGCTTCTCTTTTATTAGGTTCTCTCTCATGGAACTTTTAGGTATGCACAACTGAACTCCCTTAAATAACATTCCATCTTGAATGAAGTAATCCAACCATTTTCTCCTATCAACCATAACCGGTTCTCTACAGGCTTTCCAAGGTTCTACAAAATCCAAGTCTTCATCATACAAGGTCTTCAAATCTTCAAAACCTAATACTGTCACTCTCATCCCTGTCAGCAAATTCCTTCTCCTACTCAATGCATCAGCAACTTTGTTAGATTTCCCACTTCTATGTTTCAACACAAAGGTGTAACTCTGCAAGAACTCTACCCATCTCATATGTCTCTGATTCAACTTACTCTGACTGCTCAAATATTGCAAAGCTTGATGATCTGTATACAACACAAACTCCTTAGGTAGCAAGTAATGTCTCCATTTCTTCAAGGCTTGAATTATGGCATAAAATTCCTGATCATATACTAAATATCTCTTTCGGGCATCATTCAATTTCTCATTGAAATATGCTATTGCTCTCCCTTCTTGACTCAAAACTGCTCCTATTGTTGTTCCACTTGCATCACAATCTACTTTAAATACCTTATTGAAATCCAGTAAAGCCAACACAGGATGCTCAGTCACTTTTTGTTTCAACAAATCAAAACTTTTGTTTGCTCTGATGGTCCACTTGAATTCCTTCCTATCTCCCCTCATGGTCTTGGTCATAGGATTACAAACTGAACTGAAATTTTTGATGAACTTCCAGTAAAAACTAGCCAATCCATGAAATTATCTCACCTCTCCAATACTTTTTGGTGTAGGCCACTCAATAATGGCTTTCACTTTCTCTGGGTCCATCTTCAAACCATCCTCAGATATCACAAAGCCCAAATAGACTAACTCATCCTTCATGAAAGTGCACTTCTTGATGTTGATCAATAACTTTTCTTCTCTCAACCTCTGCAAAACTTGTCTTAACTGCAACAAATGTTCTTCTTTTGTTTTACTGAAAATCAGAATGTCATCCAAGTATACAATAACAAACTTACCCAAGAATTTCTTCAAAACCTCATTCATCAACCTCATGAAAGTACTCGGTGCATTAGTCAGTCCAAAAGGCATCACCAACCATTCATATAATCCTTCATTGGTCTTGAATGCAGTCTTCCATTCGTCACCTTCTCTGATCCTGATCTGATTGTATCCACTCTTCAAATCTATCTTTGTAAAGTACTTTTCTCCACTCAAACAGTCCATTATGTCATCCATCCTAGGCAAGGGAAACCATTATTCACTGTGATCTTGTTTATTGCTCTTGAATCGGTACACATCCTCCATTCTCCATTCTTCTTAGGTGCTAATACTACTGGTACTACACAAGGGCTCAGACTTTCCCTAATCAAACCTTTCTTCAATAGCTCCTGCACTTGTCTATTCAGTTCTTCATTCTCTGTTGGTGTTAACTAGTGCGCAGATTTGTTAGGCAAACTAGCCCCGAGAACTAAGTCCATGCAATGACTAATACTTCTAACAGGTGGCAATCCATCAGGTACATTATCTGAAATGATGTCCTCATATTATGTCAACAAATCTCTTATCTCTATCAAGTGTTCTCCTTTCAGTTCCGGTCTCTCAGTCCTCTTAGGAATTAAGGCAAAACATACATTCTCGTGTCTTCGTCCATCTATGAACTTTCTTCCATCTACAAGACAGATTCTAGTATTTGTACAGACTTCATTGTTCAAAGGTTCCTCCAAAGGTAACAAGGTTTGCTTCATCCCATTAGCCACAATAGTGTATGTATTCTTCCTTCCATCATGTATTGCCTGTCTATCAAACTACCAAGGTCTTCCCAACAAAAGATGAGAAATGTCCATAGACATAATATCACACAAAACTTCATCATGATAATTCCCAATTTTCAATTTTACTAAGCATTGTTCACTTACTAACAACTTATGTTTATCTTGAATCCATGCTATCTGGTAAGGCTTAGGGTGTTTCAATCTCTCCAATTTCAACTTATTTGCCATCTCTTCCAAAACAAGATTATCCAAACTACCACTATCAATAACAACTTTACAACACTTACCGAATACCTTACATCTGGTTTTAAATGGGTTCTTCCTCTATAAGGGTTCTTTATCTTCTCTGATATGACGCAAAGCTCTCCTCATCATCGACAGTTCTCCATCTTCCAGTTTATTGTTTGATCCAGTGGGCTTCTCTTCCACCACTGTCACTCTTCCAGTAGTCTTTGACTTCTTACATTCAAATGCACGGTGTCCTTCTCCTCCACATTTAAAACATTTTCCTCTGAATGTCCTTTTGTCTTGTCTTCCAAAGTTTTCATTCTGGTAACCATCTGGTTCTCTCCTCCGGTAGAAATTGCTATCATCCTTCCGGTATGAATTACCTTCTTTGCTTACTTCCTTGTCCTTAATCTGATCCATACTGGTTCCTCTTCCTCCGATGTATCCTCTTCCTCCTTGAAATCTTCCTCCGGTAAACCTTCCAACTCTACCTCTCTATCTCTTCTCATGCCTTTTATTCAATTTCTCTTCAGCCTTTATTGCATACTAATAAGTCTCTTCAACACTCTCTAATTTGATCATACTAAGTTCATCTTGTATAGACATCCGCAATCCATTCAAATATCTTGCAATTTGTTCAATCTCATCATCAACATGTCCGGATCTGATGTTCAACTTGTAAAATGTTTCGGTGTACTCCTTCACACTAGATTCCTTCTGTCTCGGGTTTTGCAACTTCTGGAACAGATCTACTTGATAATTTGTCGGGACAAACTTTGATTTTAACTTAGCAATCATCCTATCCCATGTCTTTATCTTTTCTTTACCTCTTCTTTGCCTATCAACTTGCAAGTGCTCCCACCAAAGAGATGCATGATGCTTCAACCAGGTATAGGCATACTTCACCTTCCTCTCTTTTGCGGTGTTTTCAAAGTCAAAATATTTCTCCATCTCTGAGATCCAATCCAACAATTCATCTGAATCTAACTTCCCATCATATTCTGGTGGGGTAAAATGAGGTTTAGTGTTCGTCCTACTCAAAACCCTTAAAAACCTTTCCTCCTCCAAATCAACTATCAGTAGGTTTACTTGTTCTCCCGGGGCTTCTTCTCCTTCATCTTCGTTCACATCTTCAACATGTCGGCCTCTTCTCTAGGTTGTCTCCACGGCTTCTAATTGGGTTGTTATTCCTCGCAACATCTCCATTACGGCAAGGTTTGCATTCCCACGCGCTCCACCATTTCTAGTTCCTCTTCACGCCATCGATCCAGGCTAGTCCTCTGCAATTGCAGGTCGGATACGCAATCCACCACCCTACAACAAGACTCAGGGCATGCAACCTCTAGAACGAACTTCGCTCTAATACCACTTGAAGCAGTCACTGGCGAGGAGGGACCTCGAAGAGATCAGTCCAAACCGGTTAGCAAGAGTTAACACAACAGAAACACACAAATATGATGGAGGCAAATGTAAAACATATTGTTTTATTGCATGAAAAGTCAATTACATCCAACCGGTAACAACCGGGTTACAACATACCAACACACATTCCTGGTAGAATAGGTCTCACAAGGACCTTGAGTCGAAAGATCTATCTTCTAAGCACTATCTATCTGATACTCTTTTTCTCCAAGTTGATCGATTACATTGCAAAGCATGATTACAAATATATATATAGTGATCTAAAGGATCAAGTCGGCCTAAAAGGATCAAAACCCTAACGTGCAGAAATGAATGAAGTCAGCCTCCGGAAAAATCCCAAGGATAAAACATAGAAGGTCGGCCACACATTAAGAAACATTGAGATCAACGTCCAAGGCTCCGCAAGCATCGAAATGGGTTCTGGTAGATCACTAGAATAGGTCTCAGGCAATCGGTAACAAAATATGATAACAAGAAACCGTTGAGGAAACCGGTATCGATATCTTGCCGGAAAGTGATCCAAAGGAGATGCAGTTAGAGAGCAAGCAAGGTGATCAGGTCTTCAAGAAGAAACCAACTCCACAGGAAACCGGTGTGCCAAAACCGGGACACACAGAAAAGGAAAACTGAAACTACAAATAGAAAAGAAAATGTTTTTGGTTGATGCAAGATCGCTATGAACCAGGGATGCTCCTGCATCATGTTGTCTTGAACTGGTAAGAAGAGCTAGTAAGAAGAGCTAGCAAAGGGTAATGCAACTGGCAGGAGAGTTTGTATTGGAAACCGGTATTACTTATGTTATGGAGTGTTGAATCGGTAACCCTACTTGTAGAAGAAGTCCAAACCCTAACCAATGGATTTGAAGCAGATTATGATCAAATCGTGAACAACAAAGATTGCATGTTGAATGAGGAATGTTTCAAATGTTTCTTGGCACGTAGAGAGAATGGTTTTTGTCTTGGGAATGAGAAAGTTCATTGCATGTAATGCAAACCGCGTGATGAGTTACAGAGTTTGATGAAGCGGTGATCAAGGAGCGGTCAAGGATATTTTGAGTGACGTGCATTGATTTCTATGTTATTTGCTATGTAATCCAATGGTCATACTTGAACCAATTTTTTTGTAATCTCTATGAGATGTTTAGGTTTGTGATGTGTTACCGACCTGATGATTTATTTTTAAGGTCGATGAGTTGTTTTGTTTGAGTGTTGGAAAACTTGTAGTTGAGAGTGAGAGAGTGGTTGTCGAACCTGATAATGTATCTGCGGCATGTGTAATGGCAAATAGGAGCATGAAAAGGATCTGAACAAGCAAGTGTAGTGCTATTCAAACAGATCAGCAAATCCCTATTATTTTCTAACAATCACAACAGTTAATTCCCCTACCAGCTCTAACAAGCTTCTTTATTCAATTCCTCTAACCAAGTGATCCATTAGCTTGGATTCTAAATCCTCTACTAAAGTTACTCCTAACAGGGTATTGCTTTTAATAGGGCATTATAGTCAATCCCTTAACCGGGTGGTCCCTAACAAGATCTGTTCTTAACAGGACCTTTTGTAAAACTTTAACAGGCTAGGCTCCTAACAGGGCAAACTTAAGAAGAGTTCAGAATACTTGTGGGTATTCATCCCCACTGTGGTTTTTCCCATTTGGGTTTCCACGTAAAAAATAGTGTCAAGTGGTGAATGCTTTTGTGGTTATGTTTATTGTTGAATTGCTTAACTGCTAAATCCACTTTGATATGTTATGACAACCGGCAGCAACTGAAATATGTTTTAATTTATGTCAGTAAAGTATTTGGATGGTCAAGATAAAAGGTTATGTGAGTTTCAAGTTGTTTTACTGTTAATCTATTATAACAGTCAACCAGTTTATCTTGTCTGTATTATTGCATTTGAAGTTTAGTGTTGCAACCAGTCAGTTTAGTGTTTGTCTTGAGAGGTTGACTTTGAGTTTGGTGAAAGTATATAAAGTTTTCTATCTACTGATTCACACCCCCCCCGCTCTTAGTAGTTGACCGGATCCTTATTCTTTCATCATACCATCAGTGCAGTACCTCTTATCTTAGCTCTAACAATGGTGCACACAAGCATAATGAAATGGATGACTAGAAGTAACTAGGTATTTTCATGTTAGGATGGACAGATCTTCCGTGACAAATGACAATAACTATCATGTCAAATGACACCAACACTGTATATGAAGCATAATGGAAATATGGGAAATAATAGAGTTTCTGGATGGATAAGGGGATGACCAGAATCATAATGAAGTAGATGAGTGGAATTAACTCCTCAACCATAACTATAACTAGGTATATTCATGTTAGGGTGGACGATATTCCAGGTACAAGTGCCTTGAGTTCTGGGGCATATTAAGTCTCTAATTAGAACATTAATTGCTATCATGTCTAGTGAAACCAACATTGTATAAGTGTTGCTCTTTTTCTTTCCTCCAATTTATGAGTCCCCTCTTCTGGCATCTCTGTTATATTTATTTTTGAACATAGACTGAGTAATATATTTTGATGAATCAAATCATCTTTGGTCAATGAAAATCTGAAATCTCATGCTATATAGAAATGTTGGTGGAATTTAAGTGTTTATCTATAATGGTGTTTACTTCCAGTTGAGCACTCAATCTTCATCTTGGCAGGGTCATCAACATCCCTTGCCTAGTTTAGAATCAGTACAACAAGTGCTTGTTTGAAGATATACAAAACTGATGAATCCAAAGACTAGAACAAGCCAAATGAACTCACTAGATACTGTCAGTTAGAATAAATGACTGTACAATTTGATAACTCAGAAATCAGATATATGTTTTATTTGAAAAAGATTTGTTGAAACAAGCTGAGGAACAATATGCAAGTTCATGACATACCAAACCAAGCCAAAAAGGTTACAACTAAGAACATATTTGAACTGGTGATTAGAGACTTGACCTCTAAAGATCATATTGATCTCTTCATTTTGTTAACCATAAAATGTTAGGATTCCCACAGATACTCAGAGGGGGGGGGGGGGGGTGAATCAGTATCTAACCAGTTGTAAGATTTTCTTAACTTAAAACATGTAGAGCATATAAATACTGTGTACCGATAAACAGAAAGTAATGCAATAAAAAGCAACCACATGAAAAACACACCATAACACAATATTTTAACGAGGAAACCCGGTGTGGAAAAAACCTCGGTGGGATTTGTGACCCACAATATTCGCTTACTAGCCAATAAGAGAATATTCCCGCTACAAGAGGGGCCTGCACATGCAGGAAGGCCAAGTGCCTAGAGCTCACTGCTCAAATACAAAATAGGAAGTCTCACTGACTTACAAAATGGATTATATAGATCCAGTGTCTTGTACTGCTTCAAAATAGCATCTATAATGCCAGATCCAGTAACGGTTTCTGCTCTGCTTCTTACATAAACCCTTAACCTATAATTTGCATAATAGGTCTGCCTTATTTCGCCTAATTACATTCCTCTATCTATATTTAAATGTTCTGCAATGATCTCTCTTACATAAGAGTCATTTTACAACTTGCCAAGTCGGCTTACAATGATTTTACAATAATAAACAAAATATATTAACAATAAAATTCCTGTCGGCTTCTGTGTTAGTATGCTTCCTTTCACTGTCGGTGCCGGTGGTCTGTGTGTCGGTGTAGAGTCTGATCTTGCTAGTGCCGATGGAATGCCTTGTTGATGTCATAGGATTGTAAGGTTGCCATCAATGAGAAAACCTTCAATCGCCTACAATGTCTCATTGGAGTGTGCATATGCCAACAATCTCCCCCTTTGGCATTGATAGCAACACTCATGAGAAAATTCCAAAATTTGTAATCGAAAAATTGTGTACCAAAAATATGTGAGCTCCCCCTGAGCAGATAAGTCTTTTGCTAATTATTTTCTCATACTACTACTTCCCCTTTGGTATCGATGACAAAGGTTGTCAAAGTGTCAATAGAGTTGTAGTTATCTGTCTCAACCTTGTAACTGGGTGGTTATAATTTAAAAAAGATCCGCCAAAACCAAATTTATGCTTTCCAGAAACTTCTTACTATCTTCTATTGCTGCCTCTGTTCTTTGAACTATACCAGTGAGGTGCTACATATGCTCTACCGGTGTTTTATGTCCTTGTACTAGTGCCTCAGATATTTCCTTCCTCAGGGATGCTAGATAGTCCAGTCTTGGACTTAGTCTTAATCTCAGATTCTTAGCCTTGTTTATTATACTCTCCTTTTCTCTCTGTAGCTTCAGTAATTCTTCCTCAAAACTAGTTAACTTCTGCTCAAAAACTAATAATGTATCAGGTGAATTAACAAAATTGTCAGCAAGTTTATTAATTTCCTCCTGTATCTTGCTCATTTTCTTGTATATGTCAACTGTTAAAAAGTTTGTATTACAAGTGTCTTTGTACAAAGTTTTGAACTCCTTGAGTGTGCTGCACAACTCCGGTAGAAGTGTGTCAAACTGTCTTGTGCACTTCTTTATTTGTTCCTCAAAGAATTTTTGTTTTTGTTTTTCTAACTTCTCTTTGAATGCTTGTTCCTTTATTTGTTCAATTGTCACTGTGTTGTTAGTAATGTACTTAGACAAAGTGTCGAGTTGGCTCAATGAATCCTTATTATCTACATTGCATTTTGGAGCTATCATCTTCAAAACTGGAATTGTGTCATCTATAGTTTTATATGCCTATGAACTGCAATATGTTATTTTCTTAATAGAGTCCAAAAGAACTTCAGTTACATTTGTTGATTTAAATACTTCAGTTGAAGAGCTAACATTCTGAATTCCTCCGATGGGAGCAATATCCTTGCTTGCAGTGACCTCTGGTAGGTTAGTCAGTGTTTCCATTTCCTTAAGCAAAGGTTTTTGTTGTTCTCCTATTGCTGGTGGCACTATTTCCACATGAACCTGTTGTTGTTTCGGAGCCTATTGCTCTGCTTGTCTCTCTGTTTGTTGATCTGTTGGATTCTCTGTTTTCCCATCTGTTGATTTACCTTCAGTGTTATCAATGTGGTCAGCTACCGGTGGCTCACTAGCCATATCTGTGTTACTGGTTGTGTCCTTGTCTATCATAATGTTGACCTTTTGAGTATCAACATCAACTACCTATAAGACCTCAGGATTAGGATTTGTATCCTCTATATCCATACTTTCATCTATCAGTTGATCTTCAGTTGTTGTTACCGGTGGAATAATCAGAGGTAGTGGGGATAAGTTATCTCTTATTTGATGCTTGGAGGACCACCAACCTTTCCTTTACCTTTGTCCTTGTCTTTCTGATATACCTTGATTGGTTTAGGGTTTCTATATTCTTCCTGCTTTTCTTTCTCAACAAGGAATATATCCCATGCATTTTTAGTTTCTTCTGCAACCTCATTTACTCTTCCAACCATTAGTGCAATATGCCAGTGTGCAGTGGAGAATACTGAACAATTAGCCTCTGCAATTAGATCATCTATTTCTTTCGGAGAGTTAACTGGGTAGACATCAAGTAATTTTTCAATTTTTATTTTATTGTCAAGCTCTATAACAGATTGTCTTCTTGCTTCTAGTCTTTTGAATAGTTCATCTGGTACTTCATCTACAATCTGCATCAAGAACTTCTTATAGATATCCAAGTGTAAAATAACACTGTTTTCAACCTTTTCTTTATCATCAACTGATAGTGAGTCATATAGTTTGTTGATGTTTTTCAACTGTCCTTCTTTTGTGATTTCATCCAACAGTCTGTCAATCGGAGAAATATTTTGTTGAGTCCTTTTCTTTGGTGTCAACTTTTTCTTCTTAGGAATAGATTTCTTGACCGAGGGCCTTACTGCCTGTTGTTGTTGCCTAGTTCTTCTTGGTGAAGGTGTGGATACCAATGAATGTTGTCTTTTCCTCACAACTCTTTTAAATTCAGCTGACATGTCACTTTCTGAAGAAGTTGCTACCGGTGAAAGGTGAGTTTCTGGTTGTTGTGCCTGTAACTCATCTTCAGTGATACCGGTTTGTTTTAGTACATCTTCTTTGATAGCCTTAGCCTGCCTTGAACCTCTTCTCACAGTTGCTTCAACTTTCTTTACTCTCTTCTTAGATTGAATTTGGCTTTCAATGGTCTCAGCACTACCAAATACCTCTTCCTTAGGTTCCTTGGGTGCTTCCAAAAGGGCTTTTGCATATCTTTCAATGATGTGATCATCGGTCTCATAACCCATCTCAGTAACCCAAATTGTTCTTGGGATAACTGCTTCCATCCAGATCTCATCCTTTTTAATCACAAAACATATATCATCTTTGTATTTGTTAACAATTTCCTGTGACAGTCTGACTCTTTTGTTCATTTTATCCTTTAGTGCTTGAAAATACTCATCAATATTCTTTTGTTTGCTTTCACCCATGTTGTTGAACAAGTCTGATAATTGTTTCCCTACCGGTATGTCAAATCCAAGGTTCTTGATACCTATATCGGGCACCTGTTTGGTTATGTGTAGCATTAAGCATACAAGTAAGTTGCCAAATCTAAATGTTCCTTTCTTATCCTTCTTGATCTTCCCTAAATTGTCAATCAATTCATCCTTTAACCATTCACATACATCAATTTTCACATTCTCATTTACCATATCATGTGCACTTTTTATGCATAAACTGGAGACTGAGTTAAGTCTATTTGTATGAGTTACTTTGTAACCTAGAATCATGCTAATGAATTTTACATTTATATCAGTTACATCATTTACCCTCAAAGACCTTTTTCGGATGTTGCACCTGTTAGATTTGTTACTCGGTCATTTGAGACCTTCTTTGTCTTGTCTGGTCTGTTATCGGTGGAAGGTAACCCTGTTAAAGCTTTCACAGCTTCCTTGGTAATTTTATGAATTGAATCTAGCCAGAAAAATTCTCCATGACCCTGCTCAATGCTATCCTTATCACTTCCTTGGGGAATTCTAGAATGCAGAGAATTTTTGTGAATCCTAGGGTTTCAATAATTTTGTGTTCAGGTTTCACATTACCAGAATCATCACATATGACGGTCTTGTACATGTTCTTGATTTCTTCATCTCCTAATTCTTCTATGTGGCAATGGATATACATTCTAGGGTCTTCTGCAAAAACAACTCCTTTGGGGATTTGGGAAAATGCAACAAAATTATCCTCCTTTTAAGTTATCTCGAGAACTAACTGAAATACGGGCCTAGGGCGTTTGATTACCTCAACTACAGTAGGGTTTGCTATGAATTCAGGTACAGAAGAGGATGTCATGATTATAAATACCTTTTTCTGCCTTTGGAAAGATTGATTGTTGAAATGCTTTGCCTCTTTGCTCGAAATGCCTTAACTCTAGAAATTTCGTGCTCTTCGAATGTTCGAATGCTTGGTAAAGTGAAATGGAGCCAAAAACATTAATTTATAATGTCAATCTGCCAACTACCACATTTAATGCATGTCGATTAAGTAATCACTTAACATAACTACCGATATAGAAGTAATTTCAACTTCTTACCATCAACCGAGGGAATAATAACATATGTCTCATTGATTACCAAACCCTCAAAGAAATTTCTTCAATTTGATGAAGAGACTCCTGCCGATGGAGTGCTATTCTGTTCTGTCGGTGGAGTGTTGCTTGGTTCTACCGATGGAGGAGTATTCCCAACACCATTTAGGTCTGATTTCCTGATCCATTGTTTTGAGAATTCCTGGTTAACTTCTTGAACTTTTTCTTTTCCTTTCAAACTAGAACCTTTGTTGTCTACTGGTGGTGCCTTGCTTCTGCAGAATTTTGCAATATGTCCAATCTTGTTACAAACATAACAAGTCACATTATTTTTCTGAATAGCCTTTCCATAACCTATGCCGGTTTGTGTTCTACATTGATTAGAGAAATGTCCAAATCTTAAACAAACATAACATCTCACATTCATTCTACAATTCTCAAAATTATGACCAACTTTGTTGCATTTTGAACATTGACCGGTGAGTGCATTGGTATTCTGATAATTTCTAGATCTACATTGATTTGTTCTATGACCATACTTGTTACAGTTAAAGCATTTGCCATTGAATTTATAAGCAATAGGTTGTCTTAATGGTTTGCTATGATCCTGTGTGTTTGCAGTACCGAAGCTTTCACCAACTTCAAAGTCAATTCCACAAGTGTCACCTTTAGGTTTTTGAATCTTCAGCAAGTTACCAAGTTCTTTTGAGCTTTTCTTGAATTTCTCTTTATGTTGATTTGCAGTATCTAGTTCTCTTTCTAACACTTTTTTTTGCCTCATCAGTTCATTTGAGTCATTCTGTGTGTGCATTAGATCTATCTTCAACAAATCATTTTCATAGCTAAGTCTTGTGTTCTCATTTGCAGCATCACTTAGTCTTCTAGTCAAATCTTCTTCATTCTTTTTTCTATCTTCAATTTCTTTACAGAATCTCATAGTCATATCTTGCATCTCATTCTTTGTTGTCATATTCTCTTGCTTCAGCTTGTTTATCATATCATTAAGAGTTTCTTTTTCATCATTCTCATTTTGCATCTTTTCACAAAGTTCTCTTCTCTTGTTTCTTGAAATAGGAAGATTTTTTTGAAGTGCTTGAATGATATCCTGAGCAGCCTTTAGATCATCTTCAAATTTGATATTTTTCAATTTTTTTGCATCATAGTCTGAGAGGGCTCCTTCAAGTTGCTTCATCAAGTTTTTCATCTTTACCGGTGTCAAGATCTTCCTCAAGTTGTTAGGCTTCTGAAAATAGAGGACCAAACTCTGATACCAATTGTTTGGATTTTCACAGCTACTGAAAGGGAAGATACTGAGAGGGGGGGTTGAATCAGTATCTAACCAGTTGTAAGATTTTCTTAACTTAAAACATGTAGAGCATATTAATACTGTGTACTGGTAAACAAAAAGTAATGCAATAAAAAAGAACCACATGAAAAACACACCATAACACAATATTTTAACGAGGAAACCCAGTGTGGAAAAAATCTCGGTGGGATTTGTGACCCACAATATTCGCTTATTGGCCAATAAGAAAATATTATTGCTACAAGAGGGGCCTGCACATGCAGGAAGGCCAAGTGCCTAGAGCTCACTGCTCAAATACAAAATAGGAAGTATCACTGACTTACAAAATGGATTATATAAATCCAATGTCTTGTACTACTTCAAAATAGCATCTATAATGCCAAATCGAGTACCGGTTTCTGTTTTGCTTCTTACATAAACCCTTAACCTATAATTCGCATAATAGGTCTGTCTTATTTCGCCTAATTACGTTTCTCTATCTATATTTAAATGTTTACAATGATCTCTCTTATATAAGAGTCATTTTACAACTTGCCAAGTCGGCTTACAATGATTTTACAATAATAAACAAAATATATTAACAATAAAATTCCTGTCGGCTTCTGTGTCGGTATGCTTCCTTTCACTGCCGATGTCGGTGGTCTGTGTGTCGGTGTAGAGTCTGATCTTGCTAGTGCCAGTGGAATGCCTTGCCGGTGTCATAGGATTGTAAGGTTGTCATCAATGACAAAACCTTCAATCAACTACAATGTCTCATTGGAGTGTGCATATACCAACAAAAAAGTATATGGTATAAAAATTAATAATAATAATCTCAATAATAATATAGAATAAACTTCAACATAAAAAGTAAACTTAACTAACTTCAAAAATATATAACCTACCCAACAAAAAAATTGTCACAATATGTAGTTTTTTAAATACTTGAGTTACTGTAGTTTATGAGTGTCTATTGAGGATTCTGCACACATCCAAGTGTGATTTGGTCATATATCACGAGGCCTCAGCGTTTGGCCCACTCAAAACTCAAAAACAGTCAAAGATCTAGGGTAGCAGCATGTATAGCAAAACCCTGGAAGCCCAATGGTGTCTCAATGCCAGTCAACTTGAATGTTCCTCCTGTCTCACTTGGAAGTTTGAGGATACATATATCTTGACCTTGAATCATATCCCTGCACACAAAGATTTTATTGCCAACCACTACAGCGAAGTTAATAAATCGGGCCCAATCCTCCGTTGGAAGAGACCCTAGAAAGTGTAGCTTATCTTGGCTATGGTCATATTCAATCAATCCCCTACCAGACAGCACTTACATAATGCCAGCTGTTGAATCTATTCTCCATAGTTTTCCAGCTTCTTTTATATGATTCAAAAATCCCAATGCTGTCAGAATATCCCATTCTGTTTCTGATCAGTGATCACGCTTAATGTGTTTTTTATGATGGATCGCAGAGTGTGATCTGAAACATTGATGCAAAAAAATCACATACAAACAATTGATTGTCATCAAAACTGTCAATTTTCATAATCATATATTGGTAGATATATTAAAAAAGTCCAATATAAATAACTGACAAGTCACGACATGAGCTTAACTAATAAGTATCTATCATTGCTATGGCCATTGATGGATATCTCATAAAATTAGAGTTGAAATAATGTAATACCTGAAGCCAAAAGCAATCAAAGATGAAAAATGTAAGGAGCATCTAAAGTAAACAAAATCTGAAGTTGTTATAGTGAAAATAAATCAAATTCTACATAAAAAAACGAAAACATCGATAAGTTTGAAAGACTAGTTCGACTTAACTGATTTTGCTTCAATGGTTCAGCAGGTTGAAACTTTCTTCCTTCATTTGAGAAAGTTAAGGAAGCCATTGACACAAACTTATTTGCTCCCCTAGCTCAGGATATTTTGAATAAGGATGTTAAGGACATTTCCTCCAAATCTATCTTCTCTTGACACTGCTGTACCACTTATGAGTCCCCTCTTCTGGCATCTCTGTTATTGACTGAGTAATATATTTTGATGAATCAAATCATCTTTGGTCAATGAAAGCCTGAAATCCCATGCTCTATAAAAATGTTGATGGAAGTTAAGCGTTTATCATCTATATTCCAAATTGGCATTGTGAAAAAATTGTCCTACATCTGTAAATTTCATATGTCCTGTGCAGTTTACTAGCCCAGGTAAGTCATTTAAGGCGAGTTCATCCTTCCCCTTGTTCTAAACAATCTTACTATGCATAATTAACATTTTATCTGGGTTAGCACTTCCAAATGCTGAAATACTAGACATACATACTGATTATGCATCATGAGGTTTGATATTAAAAGTGGACGCATGCCATCTTTTCTATATAAAAATTGTTTTTTAAGGTTATCTTTCCAAAAAAAAAAATTAGTGGATGTTATTGAATTAAAAAATATTTTAAAGTTGAAGTTATGAATTTAGCAATGTGGTTTAATTTAAAAGTTTAAGCTTTTAAATTTAGGAAATATGGTGGAATGAATTGTAAATATAAAGATAAAAAAGAATAAATTAAGTAATTTTTGTTTCAATATTTTTATACAGGAATCTAAAATTTTAAATGATTGAGAAGTGCCAGAAAAATTTCTAACTAATGGAGCATTTTTTAGCACCTAATCCAGTTTTACTGTCTCAAATTTGCAGCTCAAATAATTATTCGGAACTTGATCTTGTTGACTTCATGAGTCCCCTTGCTCTTTATTAAAAAAGATTCTAATGAATACATCAGCTGCTACATTAAAATAGAGAAACTTTTATCTTCTTTTTCATAATTAAAAATTTGTATGTGAATATTTGAGCTACTTAAATTTAAGCAGAAAACACATTTAAACAGTCCCATCAAAATATGAATAAACTGCACAATATTATTTTTTTTCAAAAATCAAGGCACTGTGCACTACCATGCTCTCCCAAATGTTCGCAACTTCATTTGGCCTTATAGGAATGCATCTTTCCTTTCGAATTATGCCAACATTGAAATGCTATTGTTAAATTGCCACTGTGTTAAATAGTTCCTATTTCTTATTTCTTATTTCTGGTAACATAGTCTATAGCACACCACATAAGAGTGTTCAGTTCCAGTTGAACGCTCAATCTTCAGCTTACCTAGTTATGAAATATTTATTTGAAGATTTACAAAACTGATGAATCCAAAGACTAGAACAAACCGAATGAAGTCACTAGACACTGTCAGTTAGAATGTCATGACTATAACTTGATAACTCAGAAATGAAATATATGTTTTATTGAAAAAGGTTTGTTGAACAAGCTGAGGAACTATATGCAAGTTAATAACATACCAAGCCAGTCAAAAAAAAAAAAAGAACAGAAGTTGTACAGCAGGGAACAGATTTGAACCCGTGATTAGAGACTTGACCTCTGATGATCATATTGATCTCTTCATTTTGTTAACTGTTAATGATATCTAGTATACAAATAAATAATAATATAGAATAAACTTCAAACATATAAAGTAAACTTCACTGACTTCAAAATGTATAACCTATCCACCAATAAATTCTTAGCATATATAGGTTTTTAAATACTTGAGAGTTACCATAGTTTATGAGTGTCTACTGATCATATATTACCAGGCCTCAGCATTTGGCCCACTCAAAGCTCAGAAACAGTCAAAGATCTAGGGTAGCAGCATGTATAGCAAAACCCTGGAGGCCGGATGGTGTCTCAATGCCAATCAATTTGAATGTTCCTCCTGTCTCACTTGGAGGTTCGAGCATACAGAAATCTTGACGTTGAATTATATCCCTGCACAAACAGATTTTATTGCTAACCACTGCAACGAAGTTAGGAACATTTGAAAACCGCAACTTATTTGCTCTGGAGGCACTCAAGGATGTTAGGGACATTTGAATTAGGATAAATTATCTATAGAGTTTCTGGATGGATAAGGGGATTGCCTACTTAGATGACCAGAAGCATAATGAAGTGGATCACAGGAATTAACTCCTCAACCATAATTATAACAAATGACAGATCTTAATGTTAGGAACTTAGGATGGACAGATATTCCCTGACAAATGACAAAGACTATAATGTCAAATGACACCAACACTCTATAATGAAGTCCATAACTGGAAATGAGGGAAATACAAAAGTTTCTGGATGGGTAAGGGGATGACCAGAAGTATAATGAAGTGGACGACTGGAATTAACTCCTCAATCATAACTATAACTAGGTATATTCATGTCCTATGAAACCAACATTGTATAAGGGTTACTCTTTTTCTTTCCTCCAAATCTATCTTCTGGCATCTGTGTTATTGACTGAGTAATATATTTTGATGAATCAAATCATCTTTGGTCGATGAAAGTCTGAAATCCCTGTTAATTTTAGACTTTCAGATTAATACAATGTTCAGAAAATAGAAATCTATCTAAATTTTGGATTAATGTTGAATGCTGTTAGGATTTCCAGAATTAAGCACAAGTAGAGAAATAACAAAATGAACTCACAACACACACGTACCGTGGGAAAACCTCCTAGGAGGAAAAACCCAGCCAGAAAGATGCTTGGATCTGATTATGAATTAAGCAAAATTTTCTGATTACAACTTATCTCTTAGGGCTTTGATGAAGCAGTTCACTTAGCAAATAGGCCGGCACACAGGATGCTTCTTAGGTTGTCTCCAATAGGTCTGTAGTCTGCTGTCCAGGTCTGCACTTCAACAATCAGATCTGATCTTTCAATATACACAGGTCTGCTATAGTTCTGAGATTACATGCAGGGCCAGCACCTCTACTTGAATGGAAATTGCACTTTCAGCAGCAGAGATGATGATGAAGGAGGAGCTGCAAAGTTCGCAGTTGACTGGAGATAATTCACACCTGTCTGATGTATTTCGCATTAGCTAATAGCAGACTGAATTTCACAAATGATGTGTATTTTGCAAGTGACTAATGTTTCACTTTCCATCTTTATTTATACCCATATCATTCTTAATTAAGTCGGCATTTGAATAAGGTGATTTTGGCGCCAAGGGTGTAGTGTGTCCTTTTAGGAGGCTTGACCTATTTGGGGGTGGCGTGTGAGAAGGGGCCCAGCCCTATTTGATGATGGCGTGTGGGAAAAGGGCCCAGCCCTAGGGAGTTGCGTGTGAGGAGAAGGGTACAGCCCTAAAGGGCGGATTCCAATGTTGCCTTAGGCAATTGGAATCCACTCATCTCCCTATTTAAAACCAACAATCCCATGCTCGATAGAAATGTTGGAGGAATTTAAGCGTTTATGATCTATATTCTAAATTGGTATTGTGAAAAAATTCAAAGTTCCACGGGTTTTAGGAGGTTTTCTTTGGGGGACGGGGGGACAAATCTCGGGGATGAGGGTACTTAGGGCCTAATTTTGGGAACGTCGGGGGGGCGAGGGCGGGGGCGGGGGAGCGGTGCTGACATAATACATATAGTACTTGAAAAATTAGTTTTAAAAAGATAAAGATGTATAACATAATAATTAGAGTCTACTATTCAAATGACAAATGTTAGAATATCAATATAAGCACTGGAACAAGAATTTTCAAAAAAAAAATTCGCTACATTATCATCTTAATCACGATCCAATGTTCATCAAAATCACAATCAACTGATCAAGTTATCAAGATTCAACAATGTTCAAACTTCAAACTTCAAAAACAAAAATAATGAATAATAAATAGCACTAGAAGTAGAGTCTAATGACTCTAATCATATCCAAGCTCCTCGCCAAACTCGTCAATGTCCTCATCACTCAAACTACTGGACCCCAAATTCTCAAGCTCATCTATACCAATACCAACCAGCCTTTTCTCTATAGCATCATCATCAATATATGCTGGCTCTTCTGGCTCTACATCCCATCTGGCTGCTGGACTCTCCCTGTATGTAGATGTGTTGTGGTCAATGAGACGTAATGCACTATGTACAGCCACAAGCTTCTCTGCCCTCCTAGAAGTAAGCTTGTTCCTCTTAACGGAGTGGATGAAGTTGTAAGTAGACCAACTTCTCTAAGTAGAAAAAGAACTAGAAACTTGGGACAGCAAACGAATGGCTAGAGTAGTTAACAAAGATTTAGGCCCATGCATAGTCCACCACAACATGGGGTCCTCTTGTGACATAATCTCGAGATCTATCTTCACGGCCTCTGAATATCCCCATAGAGTGGCAAATTTTGTCCACTTAGTACGAATCTGGCTAGCCTCTGTAGGACTATACATTTTGTCAATTGCACTAATGAAACCGTCTTTCACCTCAGGATCCTTTATAGGTGTAACTCTGCCCTACCTTGGCACATACCACTTTGGGTTCAATGCATAGGCAGCCATGTGTAAGAGAGTGTTGAGCTTCTCCCACCTACGATGAATGATAGGTTGAATATGCTCATTGTAGAATTGCAATGTAGGGTCCTTCTCTCACACAACAACCTTCATTTGACCAAGCATAGAATCAATGCACTCATACACCTCTCCTAGGGAAGGTGCATTAGAATCCCCAAATCTAATAACTGTGAAGACTGGAGCAATGATGGAGACAATATATTTGGCATCCGTCCAAAAGAGATCATTCTTCACCACCTCCTTCACCCTCAACCCCTGTTGTGTCTTCAACTAACAGTGCATGTGAAGTATGATGGTTGCCGATAAACATTTGCACATCTCTAGCATCACTAACAGTTGATTTGATCCACTGGATTTTACCCATGTCCTTGAGTGAATTATTCAGGGCATGCACACAAGGAGTCCACCAAATATATCTATAGATTGCCTCAATCATCTTTCCTACTGCTTTACACACATGGGCTGCACCTGTCACTACCTACACCACATTTTGTGGCCCAACCTCCTCTATAGCATCCTTGAGGATCTGGAACTGAAAATGAGCATCTTTGGTATGCCTTGAACAATCAATAGCCCTAAGGAAATAAGGGTCCGTTGTAGATGTAACCATGATATTGATGAATGCACAATGCCTAATGTTTGTCCAACCATCCATGACCATGCTGCAACCACTTGTGACCCAAGTTCTCTTCATCTTTTCCATCAAAATATTAATCTTGGAATAGTTTTGATCCAAGATTTGTGTCCTCAATTTAGTCTCACCAGGTGGCACATATGATAGTCTTGCCCTTATTATATTTGCCATAGCTTCCTTATAATAAGGAGAGCGGGTCACGTGGAATGGAATGCCATTGGCAAAGAAGAGTTTGCCAATGGCATCATCTGCCTCATCTTTTGCTTGCGCATTAAATAAATCAGCCAATGGTTGTGAAGAGGGACTAGCCATCTTATGTTTACCCCTAGCTTCTGTTGCCCTTGAACTAGATGGAATTGGTGGCTTTTGAGTTTGCAAACTAGAAGAAGAAACTGCAGAAACCTGATAAGTCCTACTCCTATGCAGCAAAGAACATGAAGTAGGCACTTCATCTTTGTTGAGAATGGATGTCTCAAACTTACCGGTTGAGATCTCGAACAGATGGCACTTGATCTCTAAAACAAGCAGTTTAGTGTAAATAATCTTCGTGTTATTGATAGAGCAGTTGATAACCTTCATGTTATATACCCGCCTAAAGAAGCAGTGTAGAAGCGTTGCGGGATAGTGGGGAAAGGAAACTTAATCCTTTCATGTTTTACCCCGCAGCTTGATAAAGGTGCAACAAAAATAGGGTCGCAAGATAGCAGGAAGGAGATTCGGTCTCTCTCCCGTTACCCCACAGGCTCTAAAGGCCCGATAAGAAGACCTGCGGGATAAGCAGGAGATGGTGTGTTTTGTCTTTCCTGCTACCTCGCGTGGGTTCTCTAGTAGTCACAAGTGCACTGCGGGATAAAGATGAAGACGAAGGAATGGTTCTCCCTACCACCCTGCAAGGGTTTTCTAGTAGTCTCAGGTATAGTGCAAGATAAGATAGAAGGCGAAGGGATGGTTCATCCCACCACCCCGTAGGTAATCCAAGGGTTCCCAAGGAGCATTGCGAGATAACTAAGGGAGCAAGGACATACTCATCCCACCATCCCGCAACGATGTCAAAAGTGACTTCGGAGGTAAAATTGTCGAAAGCAACAGAGGTGGTGGGACCACGACTGACTCATGCGAAGTTGGAAGCCAATGATTGGTCTATCTGGAAATAGTTGCCGATAGCCATGGCCGAATGTGAAGCAACTTGTTGAGTTGTATGCAGGTGATTGGTGGAAATTGGAACGACTCAAAGGAAGTGATAGAGATAACATGGCGTGTTATTGACAATCTGAGGAAGTTCGACAATTGGAGACGTGATAACTGAATCGAACCGTATTTTGACAAAGACATATAGTAACGTTTGAAAAACGGTTGTAAGAGGTTGGAAGTGAGATTATTGATTCTTGTCATCATGTAGAGAGGATTGAAACATTGATTGGTAATTTTGTAAAAGCTGAATTGAAAAGCCAATTGTGGATGTAATCTTTTGAACTGTTGCTGCCTGAATGAATAGAGATCAGATCAAAGATCTGAAACTTGTATGTAAACTGATTTTACTATAATACAAGAGATTGCTTTGGTGTGTGTGGGTTTTCAACCCGTAAGGGTTTTCCCATGTGAAATCTGGTGTACTTCTTTGTGATTGTGTTTTTCATATTGCTCTGTTTATCTGATATTGTGTAACTTAAGTTGTTGTAACTCGAATTGAAACACATATCTGTTTTACTTCTCTAAGAAATTAACATTAGGAAGGCGTTTTCCGCACTCTACTTTCCTTACAATCTTCATTGCAGCCCCATAACTTTAACATTTCATCCTTGTACTTCAAGTTTTTATTCACCTTTTGGCATACTCCTATACCTTTGCCTTGAACAAGAAGGAAATGACTATTAGTTCTAGTAATGTTGCCAAACGATTCAAGATTACACAAGTTGCACTTCCACTTTCTAGTGCACCCAGTTGTCCCAAGTTGTGTGGGTACATTAGATACAAATTGTTTTAAGGGTGATTTTGGATCACAGGGACCCTTGGCCCATTTTTTGAGGATTTCAAAAGGGCAGTTGAAATTTCCACTCCCAATAGAACTTGTTTCAATTTGACTTGTCTCCACTTCTTTTGTGCTAGGTTCATTGGATGATTCATTTTCACTATAAATCTCAACATCTGCATCATCACTCATGGTGTTAGAGCTCATTTTGATAGTGATAATGATGACAACAAACAATGTTTAAAAAAAAAACTCGGAAAATTTTCAAGCAAACTATTTTTTTTATTTTCCAAATAACTTAGAGATGTTTGTAAAACTAGATTTAAATTTTTTGTTTGCTTGAAGTTAAATGTTAATAATCAGCATCATTATTAATGAAGCTGATTATTAACATTCAACTTCAAGCAAACAAAAAAAATTCAATTTCTAAGTTTTTTTTCTAAACTTTTTTGTTAATAATGGTTGCAATTTGGTTCTTGAATCAAAACATTTGACCCATTAACAAATTTTCTTTTTAAAGAATTAAGAATGTCAAATTCCTACCTTGAATCTTGATGCAAGAATGAAGAAACTTCTTCCAATCCTCTTGCTGATTCAACTTGCAATCCACCTCCCTGGTTTCCAAGCTAGAGCAAATCAGATGTTTTAAGCTTTTTTGTTGTTGCAAATGATTGAAATGAGACTAAATGATTCTTTTATGAGCTTTGTATCATTTTAGGGTTACTTTACCAAGGCAAAAATATGTTTTTTAAATTTTAAAAACACTTTTTTTTTGCTTGCCACCACGAGAGTTTCCTAGCATCTCTTTCCCTATCGAGGGACGTCTAGGCATCCAAGAGACGTCCAAACGTCCCTCCATGGCATCTCTTCTGAGAGAGACGTCTCTCCCATGCATTGAGACAGAAGAAACGTCTCTTCCGTGGTTGGGGGACGTGGCGGCAGTGGAGGGGCAGCAAAGAGACATTTTGGACACATCTCCTCATCCAAGAAACGTCCCAGTCTCGGAAATGCTTGGTAATTTGGGGGAGATGCGTCCCATCCCGATGGAACACTGAAAAAATTGTTCTGCATCTGTAAATTTCATATGTTTTGTGCAGTTTACTAGCCCAGGTAAGTCATTTGAAGCTAGTTCATCCTTCCCCTGTTCTAAACAATCTTATTATGCATAATTAACATTTTATCAGGGTTGGCACTTCCAAATGCTGAAATGGTAGACATGCCTATTGATTATGCATCATGACACTGTGCACTACCATGCTCTCCCAAATATTTGTGACTTTATTTGTCCTTATAGGAATTCATATTTCCTTTCAGATCATGCCAACATTGCAATGTATTGTCAAATTGCTACAGTGTTACAGTTTCTATTTGTTGTTTATTGTTTCTGGTAACATAGTCTATAGCACACCACATAATGGTGTTCAATTCTAGTTGAACACTCGATCTTCACCTTGCCTACTTTAAAACCAGTACAAGAAGTGTTTGGTTGAAGGTAGACAAAACTGATGAATCCAAAGACTAGAACAAACTGAATAAAGTCACTAGACACTGTCAGTTAGAATGTCATGACTGTAAAATTGATAACTCAAAAATGAGATATATGTTTTATTTCAAAAAGATTTGTTGAACATGCTGAAGAACTATATGCAAGTTAATAACATACCAAACCAGTCAAAAAAAAAATGGAACAGAAGTTACAGCTAGGAACAGATTTGAACCCGTGATTAGAGACTTGACCTCTGCAGACCATATTGATCTTTTCTTTTTGTTAACTGTTAATGATATCTAGTATAAAAATTAATAATAATAATCTCAATAATAATATAGAATAAACTTCAAACATAAAAAGTAAACTTCACTGACTTCAAAAATGTATAACCTACACCAATAAATTCTCAGCATATATAGTTTTTTAAATACTTGAGAGTTACTGTAGTTTATGAGTGTCTATTGAGGATTCTGCACACATCCAGGTGTGATTTGATCATATATCACGAGGCCTAAGCGTTTGGCCCACTCAAAACTGAAAAGCAGTCAAAGATCTAGGGTAGCAGCATACATAGCAAAACCCTGGAAGCCCAATAGTGCCTCAATGCCAGTCAACTTGAATGTTCCTCCTGTCTCACTTGGAGGTTCCAGCATACAGAAATCTTGAGCTAGAATCATATCCCTGTGTACAAAGATTTTATTGCGAATCACTACAGCGAAGTCAATCAATCGGGCCCAATCCTCCGTTGGAAGAGAGCCTAGAAAGTGTAGCTTATCTTGGCTATAGTCATATTCAATCAATCCCCTACCAGACAAGCAGTAAAAGCGCCCAAATGCACTTACATAATGCCAACTCTTAAATCTATTCTCCGTAGTTTTCCAGTTTCTCGTGTATGAATCAAAAACCTCAATGCTGTCAGAATATCCCATTACATAAAACTTGCCCTCAGCAAAAACACCTGTAGGGTAGGGCTCCATGTAGGTGTTCATGTCAGGGAGAAGATCCCACTTGTCCTCCTCCACATTGTAAACTGAAGCGCTACGGACTGCGCTACCAATGTAAAGCCGGTCAAGCCCTCCACCAACATAAATCAGTCCCCCGTCTTCATCCGCTGCGGAGGCAAATGCATTCAGCCATCTTGGCATTTTTGCACCCCGCCGCCATGTCGAACAAGCAAAATCGTATAGCCACACACAATTTTTTGCAGAGTCCGCAAGATAAAACGGGATCAAAACCAGTTTTTGTTTCACGAAATGGCAGTGACAGATGCTGTTAATAATTGTGGGAACGGGCGGTAGTACTTTATAGGAGTTCTTCTCCAGGACGTAAACTGCTACTCTGTTGCAGCCGTCTATTTCCTGGAGCATACAAATACGTTGCTCGGATATCCTCAGTCTTTTTCTTTCTTGATAAAAGTGGGGGCTTTTCAATGCGGCGTTCCAGCTTTTGCAGACACACCTGAGTTTATGATGAGAGTTCAATTCCACCCTCAACATGCATTTCCATCCAATTTCATCTGGAAGACAAGGAAAGAGAGATCCAATTACAGCAAATTGTATTTATATCAGAGAAGCATCTGAATCTGAAATTGCTGATGTTTTTTCACACCCCATCTCTATTTATAAAGACGAAGTTCAAATTATTTAGGCCCAAGGGGTTTCTTATGCGAAGGGGTGCGATCAGGCCTGCAATTTGACATCAATTTGGCCGTTTTTTTCATTTTTAGATCTTATATGACAGCTCTCTTTGTTTTAACTGTATACCTTGACATGTTTGTTTTTTTTAAATTGTACATATTGCAATTAAAATTATTACTAAACCGTAATAAATTATAATAGATAATATATATTATATAATATTTTAATTCATAATATTGATATATATTTTTGTATAATATTTTATAATTTCTTATATAATAATATATAATATTAAATAATTGACTTTAGATCATGGTTGCAAGAAGTAAAATTTGGCAATAAAGTAGAAAATGTGGCAAAACCCTATATCGAGCTCTCTTACATATAGGTTTCAGGAGAACAAATTTGGAATTATGGGTCGTCATCCTCCCCTTGTTACAGGTATAAAACTTGTTGCTTACCCTGTTATGGTTAACCATGGGAGGGAGCGACGGCCTCAAAAGCAGTACCTAGAAAATATACCCAATGGTAACAATTTGAATGACTGGCATGATGTCTTAAGCAAGAGATCTCGTAGGCTATTGTGGGCTCGAACCGATGCAACCCAAGGCAGGTTCTCTAGTAATTTAAACCAAGAAAAATCTTGGAGAGAAGGTGTGGATTGCCCCCATATCCTCATTCACGCCAAGTTTTACTACAAGTGTCAATGTGATCCCCCTGCGTGGGAGATGATCCCCTATCCTCGGTGCATCATCGACCCTTTGTTGTTTGCCTCAAACAAGATCAAGGAATGGTGCCTTTATTTGGAAAAAGCCAAACAAACCAGAAACTGCAAACCCTAGACCGCGGGATGATTTGTTATATGTCTCTGAAGAAAAGTTTTCCAAGGGTTTGAGGGAACATTGCAGAAAGTATGGTTTGTTTGCTAAATGGTGTGGGAAAGGTCAATCAGTGGAATCTATTGCCCACTGGTTGGAAGAGACTTATGCGGGTCAGGTAAGTATTAATATCCTCCCTAATGACGTTATGTTTATCGATTGTACAAGGCAATCATTAAAAATGGAGTTGTTAATTGGTAAATTTGTATTTTATCAAAGCTATAATTTTAATTTCATAGATTGGCAACCGAACTTTTGCCCTAGCACATATAAGTTTCAGAAAATTTCAAAATGGGTTAGATTTAAATACATTCCAGGAGAACTTATGCATGCTCAAATCTTGTTTAATATCGGTGATTGCCTTGGGGGTTTTATTGGCCTTGAGAGGAACTAGTGTCTTTCTTCGGATATTAAATTTCTTATCAATTTGGACTCCTACTCACCTCAGCTTAAGCCAATAATCTTTACAACTACTAATTGTAAATACCATTTAGAACTTGAATTTTATGATGGTCTGGTATCGAATCACTTGGCCTTTAAGTTATCACCCTCCTCTCTTGTAAGAAAGAAAATTGAAACTCCCAAACCTTCGCTAACAAAGCCCCTGAATTTAGCTAATTCAACCATAATGCGAGAGAGATTTGAGTGCATTGGGTGTCCGTCTAGATTGATTAAGGATGCCTTTGTCCCAAACCCTGCCTCTGAGATTGAAGAAGGAGAATTTGTGTCGGATAAGGAACTTCTCTTTGCATCCCCACTAGCACTTAAGAAGCCCCCAAAAAATAATGAGGCTGTAATTTTTAATGGGAATCATCCTCTACTGGGATATGCTCAACCTGGTTTGGTAAATCCTTCGTATGATAATATATCAACACCTTCATCTCATAAGAATGAGCATAATCATGAGTTGGGAATAATTGAAGGGGAGACTCTGAGTGCTCTCAATAAAGGGATAGAGACCAAGAAAATGGAAGGTGGGAATCAAGAACCCTTTCCTGAGAACCCCATGACGGCTGTAGAGATAATCAATATCACTGAAAGGGTAGGTGGTGCTGACGAGTCGGTAAATAGGCATCCTGAGATGCTGGAGGGAAAAGATAAGATGTTACCATGTGACAAGGATATGTCAATTGGGGAGAGGAAGGAGGATTCAATCAACCAAGCCTGTAATGAAGTCATTAATGATCTTATGGATAGATTTATAGAGGAAATTGCTGATGAAGATGAATTGGCACTCTAGAAACTAGCCTTAATTGTTGAGATTATGGAATTAAAAGATGTGGTATGGGAGGCAAGAAATCAAGATGAGCTGGGGGAAGGGTTGGGCATCGAAGATGGAGAGGGCAGGGAATTTAGGATGGAAGTTTTGGGGATTGATCAGAATGAGTGGGGCATGGAAACCCCAGATTGTGCAAAACAATGTAAAAGAAGGGGCGAGAAATCTCTATCAGAATTGAGAAATCTGGATGGGTCTGTTGAAATCTCTATCATAATTGATAAATCTAGATGGCTCTGAGATAGTTATGATACAGGAAACTAAACTTAACTCAGATGATATTGAGATCTTTAAGAAAAAATTAGGCATTAGGGAGATGGTAGGACATTTGGCTATTGGAGCCTCAGAAGGCTTGGCTGTAATTTGGGATCCTAGAATGGTCTCCTTTGAGATGGTTAATAGCCAGGCTCATTGGATGAGTGGTTGGGTTAAAAGTATTAAAAACAAATTTCGTTTCATGCTTATAAATGTATATGGTCCAATACAAAATAAGGATAAGAGAAGGATGTGGAGGGACCTGGATATATTTTTAAAAACAATCCCTAACCAGACTTGTATCATTGGGGGAGACTTTAATGCCACCTTGGACCCAAAAGAGAAATGGGGAGGGATCAGAACAATATCACAATCAAAAAAGGATTTTAGTGATTGGGTACAAAGAACCAGCCTTATGGAGATTAAGACAGCGAAGGAAACTTATACCTGGAACAATAGAAGGTTAGGCTTTAGCTTCATAGTGGAAAAAATGGATAGGTTTTTTTATCTAGGGAAGCTTGATCGACTTCCCTAATTCACTAGATGCAGAAGTCCTTCCTATTTCTGGCTCTGATCATTATCCCATTCCGTTATCAATTATAGAGGAATGCAAATCTAGAAGGTGTCCTTTCAAATTTGAATTGATGTGGTCGAAAGATGATAAGATCTTGGGGCTAATTGAGCAATGGTGGAAAGAGTCAAAAATCATAGGGCCCAGACTTTTTAATGTTGTTAGTAAGATGAAGATGGTTAAGAATAACCTACTAAGATGGAATAAAAAGCACTTTGGCAACATTTTTGAAACAAAGGCCAGACTAGAGGGTGAGACCAGTGCACTCAATAGGATAGTTATGGATAATAGGATGGATCAAACTCTTTTCGTGGAACAAAAAAGGTTACTAGTGAATTATGAGGATATACTGGCTAAGGAGGAAAAATTTTGGCACCAAAAGTCTAGAAAGTTACGGTTAAGCGATGGATATAGGAATTCTAAGTTTTTTCACAACAACACTAAATAGAGGAGGTCAGTTAACAGAATAACTAAAATTAGATCGAGTGATGGTCATTATACTAAGGACCCTAACCTAATTGCAGCAAAGGTAGTCAAGTACTTTGAAAATATTCTAAATAATTGGGATGGCTCTAACCTAAGCTCTTGAGATGCTATCCTGGCCAACATCCCAAACATTATCGTTGACCCGTAGAACAAGAGTCTAGGTGCCAGTTTCACCAAAGAAGAAGTTGAAATATCCCTAAGGCAGATGAACTCGGACAAGGCTCCAAGGCCTGATGGCTTCCCAACTGCCTTTTTTCAGAAGCAATGGCATTTTGTTGGGGATGATGTAACAAGGGCATTGGAGGGAGTCAGAAACTCAGGTAAGGTGCTCAAGGAAATCAATAAAACTTTTATCACCCTTATTCCTAAGAAGGATAAGGTAGACAACTTTGACAATTTGAGACCAATATCTTTATGCAATATTATTTACAAACCGCTCTCCAAAACTATTGCCAACAGATTGCAGAAATCACTCCCTTCCCTTATAAGTGAAGATCAAATTGTTTTTGTCCCAAGTAGGTCTATTTTTTATGGTATTATCATTTCCCAAGAGGCCATTCATTCCATCCAACAAAACAAGGATCCGAGTATGCTTATTAAGAAAACTTATGATAAAGTGGACTAGCATTTCCTTTGTAAATGTTTGGAAGCCTTCGGTTTTGCTAAATCATGGATTAACCTCATTTATGAATGCATCTCCTCTCCTAGAATGTCCATCCTGGTAAATAGCTCCCCTGAGGGCTTATTTGAAAATTCTAGCGGATTGAGGTAGGGGGATCCTATTTCTCCCTTTCTCTTTATCATTATGGCAGAATCTCTGGGAAGGTCAATTTCTAGAGCTAGAGATAGGGAGTCCCTGGTAGGCACTAGAATAGCCAAGGGGGTGGATCCCATCACTCATCACCAGTTTGTTGATGATACTATGATATATGGCCTTGGCAAGAGACATGAGGCACACTCATTCAAGGTAATTCTTGATTCATATGCCAAAGCTTCAGGGCAGGAAATTAATACCGAAAAATCTGAAATCTTACTTTTTAACACTGATAAAAATGAGGAATATGCAATTCATAATATTTTAAATTTTAGGGTAGGGGAATACCATGCAAATGCCTTGGCTTGCCCTTAGCTAAAGGTTGTAGATCTTCTAAACTTTGAGAAAATATTGTCAACAAAATAAAGTCCAAAGCGGAATCCTGGAAAGGAAAATGACTCTGCTCAGTGGGCAGAGCTGCCATGATAAAATTAGTTCTCTCTTCCATGCCAATTTATCAACCATCTTGAATTGACCTCCTGATAGTCAAAAAGGAGGAGCTAAACAAAATCCTAAGAAATTTGCATTATTGGCTTGGGATAAAGTTTGTAAGCCTAAGAAGATTGGTGGGGTTGGAATTAAGAACATGAGGGACTAGAGTAAGGCCTTAGTAGCGTAATTAGTGTGGAGAATGCATAAATTCCCCCACCTTAAATGGGCCAGAATCCTTTATCATAAATATTTGAATAGAATCAACCCTGAGAGTATATTTAGAACTACCAACCCCCCAAGGGGGTCACACATTTGGAACTTCATGCTTGATTGCAGAAACATTATTTTGGAAAAAATCACATGGAATCTAGGAGAGGGTGACCAGGCCTTGTTCTGGTCATACTCGTGGGGTGGGTATCCGGTAATCAACAAGTTGGCTAATTTCAAATATGAACAAACCCTCTTGGAAGATAGATGGGGAAAGCATGTCAGAAATTATATTGAAGTAGAAGATGGAAGCATAACCAAGAAGTGGAGATGGAAATCTTTGGATAACATAGATATTCCGACTAGAGAGAAAGAGGGTTTGATTCAAATCCTAGAATTGAGAGTCATATCTTTTTAGCTTAGCCATGATATAATAGTGTGGGATGGCTCCAAATCTGGAAGCTATAACACCAAGGAGGGCTATAAACTCCTTGTTGGAAAACAACTAAGACCAAAATGTGACATTCCATTAAAGTTATGTTGGGATAAACATTGCCTCCCAAAGACAGGATTGTTCTCTTGGTTAGCCCTACAGAATAGGGTCCTTATTGTCAACTGGTTTTAAAAATGGGGTTATGAAGGCCCAAGCAGATGCCCTCTTTGTGAGAAGGAGGTGGAAAATGTGGATCACTTGTTATTATCCTTCAATTTCTCACTTCAATGCTGGAACTGGCTTCATAATAAATTGGGGTGGATTTCAACAATACCAAGCTCTATTCTGAACATGTTTCAATCATGGCCTATAAGAAACATTAAGTGTTTGTATGGAGGTCTCTAGATCACTTCTCCATCTATTGTCATCTAGGAACTTTGGAAAGAAAGAAATAGGAGACTCTTCAAAGGACAAAAGTTGGGTTGGGAACAACTAACTAGTTAAATAGAAGTTATTATTGAAAATTTGAATAACAGAGTAATGAAGGGTCAACATGTGGAGGCAAATATGTCCTTCTGGGATGAAAAGATGAGGTGGCGTTGGAATGGCTTGAAGATTCCCCCTTACATTGGACCAGGGCCTAAGCTAGGTAAAGGAAAGAGGGAAACTTGTGTTTGGAAACCACTTAAGAATGGATGGTTTAAGCTAAACTTTGATGGAGCTTCCAGAGGTAATCCAGGACAGGCTAGCATTGGATGTCGTCTTCACAACTTAGACGGGACCGAGGTGGCACAGAGAGCTAAACCAGTAGGCATTGAAACTAACAATAGGGCAAAATTCATGGCGCTAGTGGAAGGGCTTGAAATGTGCATGGCATCAAGAGTGGAGAAATTGGTTGTTGAAGGGGATTCAACCATTGTAATCAATGCTATGAGAAAATGATCCATTCTAAACTGGAGGCTAGATGTGTTTCTCAACAAAGCTTTAAACTTGGGCAAGGCCTTCAAGAACATCATATTTAATCACATCTTCCACGAGGGTAATTTTATGGCTGATGAATTAGCTAATATGGGAGCAGATGGTACCTACATAGATGAACAGTAACATCATGATTGTAGCCTCATAGATTGAAAATACCATACCTTTTCTTTCACTCCTTGATCTATAAGGGGATAGTAGATAGGAAACATGGTAGGTGGACATAGATTATATATCTCATCACCTTATGTTAATGACATATTTAAATTCCTGCCATTTTTTTTGTAAAGTGGAAATATTCATTATGCAGATATATAGAAGAATTTTATATATTCCTGCTCTCTCTCATCTCACAGTATCTTAGATATATAAAAATATGAATATGTAATATTCATATATATATATATATATATATATATATATATATATATATATATATATATATATATATATATATATATATATATATATATATATATACATATATATATATATACATATATATATATACACATATATATATATATACACATATATATATACATATATATGTATATAGATATATATACATATATATGTATATAGATATATATACATATATATATATATACACATATATATATACATATATATGTATATAGATATATACATATATATACATTTATATATACATATATATATATATACATATATATATATATGTATATATATATGTATACAGATATATACATATATATATATATATGTATATACACATACATATATATGTATATATATATATATATACACATACATGTATATATATATGTATACATATATATATATATATACATACATATATATATATATACATACATACATATATATATATATATATATATATATATATGTATATATATATATATATGTACATATATATGTACACACACACACACACACACACGCGATATATATAGTTGTTGGTATGTATATGAATTTTAAACTTTTGATTTTACAGATAGTATAAAGTTAGATTGAAATGTTTATATATTGGTGCCTTAATTTCCCTGCTTTCTAGGTTTCTGGATCTCCTCCCGGTCACATGGGAGCCATTTATCAAGGCCAGGTGGGAGTTCAACTTGAGAACGTCACCTCTTGCATCATGACTAGCTGCATTCCTTTCAAATCTATTTTGGATGAAATGATTATAAGGCAATTGACGACGGTTATCATTCCGAGGTAAGGCTTAGGTAGCATTCATACTCATTTCAAGGTCTGATATTTTTTGAGGCACATTGCTCAAATTTTCATAATTCTATCTAATTATTAATTGACAGACATTTGAGCAAGATGGAGGACGGGTTTACATGAATCACATCAGATGAACGATAATATAAGATAGGACCCTATAGTTAAAACTTAGTGAAAATTGGTATGCGTGAGTAAGCTTAGAGCCATGGAATCAAACATTAAGGTTTTCTCTGCAAGCGATAACCGTCTTATGGCATTTAGAGGTGAAATTAAATTGGAATGCTGGTGTAGAATCCTGAATGAGGTAGATGATTTCACGATTAGAGCTGTAAGGGAGATTATGGGGGAATAATTATTTAGCTATGAATTCATGTACCATGTTAACTGCGACATCCCGATCATTTTCTTGGCAATACTATTAAGGGTAGGAATTTGGAAGAGTAAGGTAATCTTGTTGGGTCTATATTTATTTAAGCAGGAATTTTTTAGGCTCTTTGAGGCTGCAATAGGTAGTGTGGATGAAACCCTTATGATCCCATATCTGGAGGATTATGGAGATAAGGGGACAAACATACAGAAAAAGACAAAGTCTGGTTTTTAAAAATGAAGCACTATTTGAGGGAAGAACTCCCACATGAATGCAGAGTTTCTGCTAATCTGAAATCATATCAAGGACCCCCCTCATACAAACTGGTGGGTGGAGTACCTAAAGAAGGAAGGGTGTACAGTCCCAAAGGATATATGCCAATCATTCCAATGGACAAGATCCAGGTAATACGCCCAATAATTATTAAGGTCGCGCAGGTCAAAGGGAAAGAAAAAGCTGGTGATATCTCCGACAATCTGGCTGAGGAAATGAGTTCAAACAAGGCAACTCCTTATGTTGATCTCGCAAACAAGGAAGAATAAGGATTAGGCAGTATAGAACTTTTATATTTAAGCTTAAGTATGGTATATGGACTTTTAAACTAATAGGTCGGGATATTAGTATGAACGTAAATTTTAGCTAGTTTATATGGTTAAACTTTGCACTCGGATATGCGGGTGATGGGTAGTTTTGGGATGATAACTTAGTATATTTTGTTATATTTTGATTTAATAGAGGAGGTTATAATGGGTAAAATGTGGTAAACACTAATGATTTTGTGTATTTTAGTGGGTTGGCATGGATCCAGTTCCTTTATATATAGGGTCGATTAACAAGTTATAGCAATCTTACTAGCTTGCAGAGGTACTTTGACATGCTATTTTATTTTCCTTAGCATATTATTTGATGAGCTTTGGTGCATTGTAGAATGGATTCTAGATTGGTCGTCACTTGTGCACCTACATGTGGGTGCCATGATAATGGGAACGGAGAAGAATCTCCCTTATAGACATTTCTTTGGCTAAGTCTAAGGTAAGTTTAGAGACTTGGGGATGGGTTTTTAGGCCTATCAAATATAGGTTGTTAGTTGATGAGCCTTATGGGAGAAGTCCTAGGTTTAGAATTAGATATTCCAACTTGTCCTTTAACATTAACTTTTAGGGTGCATTTTGGCTAATTTTGATTGAGATATAATATATCCTAAGGTTTTACTTTTGATCTGTGGCATGGTCTTCTTAAGGAAATGCTGTAATTTTGAAATAAATAGGATCATTTGCTTCTTTTCACTCTTATGTTCCACATTTGTAGGAATTATGGGACTCGGAGTCTTCATATAGTAAAATATACTCATATAGATAAATAGATATATTAAGCTAAATATATTGGTTGTAGAAAGGAATGGATATCTTATGTATGCAGAAACTTAACGGGACTGGAACTTGGGAAAAATTATGATTATAATTATTTAGGGGAGTACCGTATTCTTTCCTTTTAATTGATATAATCGATCCATCTATGGTATAATTGATCCATTTGGTCTATGTTGAAAGAGGTATCTTCCTGGAATGGGGATGGGGTAAGGCCACCTGTCACAAGGCTATTGTAACTTGGGTAATCTTTTGTCTTGCAATCAACATTAAAGTGAATTCCTTGTTGTCTCAATATAAAAGATGCCTAGGTTGTAATAGCAATAGTGGATAGTGAAGATAATGCTATTTTATATGAAATATGTCTTTTAGACTGACAAATTATGAAGTGGTATGCTGCAGGGTTGTGTTGAGATTTGATTGTGCAGGTAATAGTACTAGCTAGAAGCATGTGCATAAAGATAAAGGATGAAAGTCCTTACATAGATTGGATGCAGTATGATGCAAAATGCATCCATGCGTTGGGACACTTTCATTTCAATAGTTAGAAGTGCAGAGCACTTGGACTAGTTTTCTCAACAGAGGATGAAAGGTTGAAGAAGAAAATAATGCGATTTAAACTGTTTCAGTATCATAGATCCGGACTTAAAGTCTTGGGCAAGGCCAGAGGTTTTCTCCTCTTTGTTCTTTCCTACCGGCGCCCGCACTGAGCAAAGAATGTAATCTATTTATAATTTAATAAAATATTCAGGCTCTGGCCTTTTACTAATCAAAAAAATATATTGATATATATTTTTTAGAAACTTAATCAATTTCTTTTTTAAGATATTTTTAATAAGATTGTGTTAAATTGAAACTTCTCATAATTGAAATGATATAATATAATTGTTTCTAATTTTTAAAATAGTTTCTATTTTCTTAATCAATTTTATTTTTTATAAGATTGTCTTAAATATAATTATAGAAACTTGTTATAATATATATTTATATGATATTTAAGATATTAACATGTCTTATTAATAAATTAGTAATTATTAAGTGATTATCATCTAATATTAATATACATTAACTGGGATCTTAGAATGTTTATTATAAATATGCATTAATTTAGAATCTTTTCAAAATATAATATAATTAAACAAGCTTTTTGAGTGTGAATTTAGAAATTTATATAGTAAATTAGGAAAAAGTATAAGTAAAAAGAAATTTTTGAATAAAATGACTAGAAAAATTTGGGGATACTTTTATTTGACAATTAACATTTTTCTTAAAACATCAAATGAAAGGTATTGAAATGACCAAACCATCATAAAAAAATGATATGATAGGTAGGGGTGACACTCAAATTCCAAGCTTGGGTGAGATTCTATTGCGCATGTAATTAACAAGTAGTTTGTAATAGCAACTCCAATGAAATCCACTTGTTATTGACTTTATTAAAAAAGCTTAAAATTTATTTACACAAGTGTAAATGTATTTTATTTAGAGAAATATTAATTAAAGATAAGAATATTATTACTTTTAAAATAAATACCTTTTACATATTTAATATTAGTTATAATGTTATAGATATCTAAAAAATTAATATAATGTAAGTTTAATATTAAATTAAAGAATAAGTAAGTAAATTTAAGCTCTACATATAATAATTATTTAAATTTAATATCATATATTAAATATTTGTAAATAACAAATATTAAAAATATTATATAATGAATAAATAAAAATTAAATGTTAAATATGTAGATATTAAATGTGTATTAGTATTTATTAGATATTAAATGTATAAAAATATATAATAATAAAAACAAATGGCAAGCAAATAAGAGCAATGTAAAAAAGGCCTAGAACGGTAGGATAACTTAAATATCTAACAAGAATGTCAATCACATATTCATAATACCACTCAAACTATTGATCTTTGTCATTTCATTAGCCCAAGATCTGATACGAAAAATATTAGGGCTTCGATCTCCAATAATTAGAGGATAGAGTTAATTATCAAATTTCTCCCTAAATGTTTCTTCATTGCCATTTTTGTTTCAAAAGAAGAGAGAGAGAGTGTGTGCTACAAGGTGGCTTATGGAAAATGGGAGTGTATCCATTGTACATACAAAAATGACAGCCCAATTTTAATCTAGTCAAGTTATCCCCTTATGATAGACTAGTTTGGATCTATCTTTATAATCTACTATTGGAATATTGGCCAGAGGATTGTTTGGAGAAGATTGGGCGTTCATTAGGCACCCTAATGGATATTGATATTGAGATTATTGAAGGAGATTCTTATTTGTTTGCTTGACATCAAATAGTTGTTATGAGATAAATTCCAAAAGGACTTGTCCTTTGTGTTTGTCTACCTTCAAAGAGGTCATTGAAAAGGTTTTGTTGGTTGAGAAGGTCCTCATTGAGAAAGGCACCATCAAGATATTTAAAGAAAACAAAGATGATTTTAATGGCAAAGACAAACCTCAATTTTGGAACAAAAACAAGAATAATGTCAATGATGGGGTTGTGGATGCTAATATGGTAAAACCAAAGAATTTTTTTGTCGATGCTCATTCGTCCAATAATCAAGTAAACACACAAAGAGCACCAAGACCCCCAAAGAAATATACACCTTTGGGAGAAAAAATTGAATGTGCATTGAAGAAGTTGGTTGCCAACAAGCTCATTACATTACCAGATAATCAACCATCTGAAACAAGGGTAAAGTCTTCATGGTGGAATGGCAATGAATTTTGCGAATATCATAAGAGCAAGGGCCATAAAACTAGTAATTGTCACAAATTGAATAATCTCATTCAAGATATTATTGACAATGGTGCAATAGAGGTTGATGGTCATATTTCCAATGAAGAACATGTGGTGTTCAAGGAACTGTTTCCAAAACATGACAAGGGAAAATCCCCTAAGACAAACAACAATGTCAATTACACTACTTCATCCTATGATTACACTGTGAAGGTCATATTACCTAATTCAATAATCATGTGTCTACCATAACCATAAAAGAAAATCCCCCGAATTCAATGTCACTACTCGAAGGGGTAAAGTTACTTTACAAGGTGTTACATCCAAAATAACTTCCTCATCTTCTAATAGCCAATATGACCTAGTAGAGGATATTAAAGGTGTTTCTTTCCAGAAGATGATGACGTCATGCATGAGGGATAATGCAGGATGTCAAGCTAGGGCACCGATGCCCTAGCTCGTGGGCGGTCATTTCTTGTTGGTGCGTTGGGGGGAGGGCAGTGGAGGCTTGTGTAGGGAGGGGAGGAGTTGCAGGAGCTAGGTGTTGAGTGGTGGTTTGCGGGAGGGGGGTTGTGTTGCACACGACTAGGGTTTAGACTTGTCTGTGGGCCCGTGGTTTGCCAATGGGGCAAGGGGCTATAATTGGCTCTTCCTTTCGGTGGTGCTTGGGAGGGGTGGGGTCTTGGTTGTCATGTTTTCTTGCTTGCCCCCTTTGGGGTGTGGGTTTTTATTTTTTATTTTTTTGTGAGGTCTAAAGTCGAGTATTGGTGGAGAGGCCTCGAAGGCACCTCCCGCCATGGATTTTCGTGCTGCAGTGGGTTCAAAATCCCCATCCCAAAGTATGAAGACTTTTAATAATAATATTTTTTCCTCAGATTTGGGGTCTAGTAGTGTTGGTGACTCTCGGATTATGAAGATTAATGGCTGTCTAGAGAGATGCAGTGAGAGACCAAGGTTGGTTATTCCTCTCGAGATGATAGATCAAGATGTTGAATACTTTTCAAAACACTCGCTATATTGCAAGTTTTTAGGGATGAGGGTTTCTTTGCACTTTTTAGAAAAATGGGCATAGAGGAATTGGGCACCGAAAGAGGAAATGGAGATTATGCTGTTGGAAAACAACTACTTCATGGTTACTTTCAACTGCATGGAGGATCACAATAGGGTTTTTGAAGGAGGCCCGTATTTTTACAACTAGGTGGGGTTGTTCATCAAACCTTAGCATGCGGGGTTTAACCCTTCGGAGGAGCTCCTGAATAGGGTTCCAATGTGGGTTCAGTTACCGCGCTTTCTGGTGGAATGTTGTTGGGAGGATGTGTTGCAGATGCTTCCCTCACTGCTTGGGAAGCTAGTGGGATCTTCAACGCAAACCATGGGGAGAAAGGTAATGACATTTGCTTGTATCTATGTTGAAATTGATCTTAGTTAACCTTTTCCACATGCTATAAATATGTGTGTGAGCTCTTATTCTTGGGTTTAGCAGTTGGATTATGAGACTTTACCATTTTGGTGTCATTTGTGTCATGAGTATGGTCATTTATAGCGCAAGTGCCCTAGATATAAACTAGTGGTGTGCCAACCTTAGCAACTGCCCATAACCTAGATGGGGATGATAAAGGAAAAGTTATTATGTCAGACAAGGTAGTGGGTGCTGATGGTTTTGTCTCAGTTAAGACAAAGAACAAAAATCAAGGACAAAAGAGGTCCTTGCAGGAGAGACAAGAGGAGGATACCTTTAACAAATTCAAAACCTTAGATGACCTTAGCCAACAGGAAGTGAATCTGGGGTTAATCCCTTTAGATCAAGGTGCTTCAGGGGTGGTTTGAAAAAGCATGATCAGGGACTCTATCTAGGCTCTACAAGTGGTTGGAAGCCAACAAATGGAGATGGATCAGCCAGTAGTGGTCCAGTTGGGACCCACTTCTAGTGCATAAGTGAATTTGGCTAGGGGGAGGGTTCTCTGGCATCTCAGATATTGGAACCTATTGGGGTCAAAAGTAATAAGACCTATGTACACTTGGGTCTTCATCATAAAGCTATTAAGAAAGGTGCTTCAAAGAAGAATTCGAAGGTTGGCAGAAATAAGGATTTGGATAAGATAAAATTGATGGGGGAGAATTTGGTTGAGTCGGGGTCAGTAAAGACTAGATTCTCACTTTTTGAATCCTCTGAAATGATTGTGCTATCATGGAATGTGAGGGGCTTGAACAGTGGCCCTAGATAAAAAGTTGTTCAGGAATTGATTAGGAGTCATTTACCTAATGTACTGTTCTTGTAGGAAACATGTTCTTGCAGGAAACTAAACTTTCTGTAGAAAATATGATGGGTGTGGTGTTGAAGTTTTGGGGACGAGGCGAGTGTTAGTTTATTGGGGTGGCAAGATCCTCTAGAGGGGTGGCATGCCTTTGGAACCCCTTGAGGATTCATCCTATTTGGTGGGTTGCGTCCAGATATTCTTTCTTCGGAGTTGCCTCTAGTCTTGAGACTAGGGAATATATCTTGTTTACTAACATTTATGCCCCCACTAATCTTCAAGGTAACCATAAAAATGTTCTAACATTTCTTTTATGCGAGGGCTATTCCCTTTTCATCCCTGGATAATGGCGAAGATTTCAATGTCATTTTAGAGTTGTGTAAGAAGAAGGGTGGTGTAATGTATTTGGAACCTTCTTCTTTCCTCCTCTGGGATAGTATAGCTTCATTGCATCTTGTTGACATTAAGCCTGGTAATGGTTTGTTCACTTGGAACAAGGGGAGGGTAGGGGAGTATTGGATTGTGGAGAGGTTGGACCACTTTATGGTTTCTAGTTTTTGATTTGGTGGGGGGTGGTCCACATGCTCGAAGATTCTTGACTGGAGAGGGTCGGACCACTAGCCTATAAATTTGGTGTCTTCTTCTGCTTGGGTCACTCGCACTCCTTCATTCAAATTCCATCTTATGTGGTTGAGGGATCCTTCTTTGCAGGATCATGTTGCGAGGTGGTGGAGGAAAGGGAGGCCAACCTTTGGCATTGCTATGTACACTTTTGCCAAGTAGCTGCAATTTGTTAAGGTTCAACTTAAACGGTGGAACTGCCAGTGTTTCGGGAATATTTTTCATGCTAAGAAAGTTTCTCAAATAGTGTTGAATGACATTACCAGGGAAATAAGAGAGCATGGTTTGTTTGAAGCCTTGCTTAGGGAGGAAGACAAGGTTGTAAGGATTTAGAGGAATGCGAGCTTAGGGAGGAAATCTATTGGAAACAAAGAGCTCATATTGATTGGCTTCAAGCAGGGGATAAGAATACTGCTTTCTTCTTCAATTCAGTGAAAGAAAGAAGACATGGCAATTCTATTCCTATTATGGTCAATGATAGAGGTGAGCAGTGTTTATCCTTGTAGGAGATCTCTAGGGAGGCTTTACAGTATTTCTGATCCCTCTTTAGTGAGGATACTCATGGGGAATCGAACGAGAAGAATCGGGTTCTTGTTTGTATTCCTTCTCTAGTTACTAGGGAGATGAATGAGCAGCTTATGGGTCCTATCTTGCTGGAAGAACTTGAGAGGATTGTTTTTCTCATGAGGAAAGGAAAAGCCTCTGGTCTGGATGGGTTCCCAGTTGAATTCTTTCAAGATTTATGGGATATTATCAAATTGGACTTATTGGAGATGGTCCAAGAGTCTCAAATGAATAAGCAGATGCTTCGTGCTTTGAATGCGACTTTCATTGCACTAATCCCTAAGTGTGATGGGGCTAACTGGTTAGGCAAGTTTCATCCTATCTCTCTCTATAATATAATCTATAAGATCATTTGTAAGTTGATAACAGAGAGGTTGAAGAACTGACTTGGGGATGTCATCTTAGAGGAGCAGAGTGGGTTTGTGGAAGGTCGCCAAATCCTAGATTGTGTGGTCATTGCTACTGAGGCCATTCATTCTATGGTGGCTTCCAAGGAAAAAGCTTTGTTTATTAAGCTGGATATGGCTAAGGCTTATGATAGAGTCCATTGGTCCTTTCTCCAGAAGATCCTTAGGGCCTTTGGCTTTGCTGATGAATGGATTCAATGGGTAATGAGTTGTGTTACGTCTACCTCCTTCTCTATGCTAATCAATGGAGATCATACATAGTTGTTTGGTGCTTCTAGGGGTCTTCGCCAGGGGGACCCCCTCTCCCCGTACTTATTCATTCATCTGGCTGAGGGTTTGGGAAGGTTGATTAAGCATAATGTGGGTCTGGGTATTATTTAAGGTTGGAATTGGGGAAATGACATGCATCCTCAATCCCATTTATAGTTTGTTGATGACACGACCCTGATGAGACTAGCTCGGATTAGAGAAGCTTTGAATTTGCACAAAGTTTTGGGTGTTTATCTTGTCGCTTCAGGCTAGTTGATCAATGAGGATAAATCTTCCATTCTCTTCTTCAATAAACCTAGAAATATTCAGAGGAGGATTGCTCATATCCTGAGATTTCAGGTTGGTTCTCTTCCCTTGACTTACCTGGGTATTCCTATCTCTACTGGTAACCCTCCTAGGGATTTGAGGTAGGGTATCTTGGATAAATTTCACATGAAGGTTGAACATTGGACACACATATGGTTATCTTTTGCTAGGAGGGTTCAACTGATCTAGTCGGTGGTTCAGGCTCTTCCGATTTATCGGTGTATGCTCCAAGTGGCCCTAAGTGGTTCTTGAAGGGATTGGACTCTTTGGCAAGGCAATTCTTATGGGTAGGCAACCTGTCCTCCTACAAATGGTGTCTTGTCAATTGGGACTTGGTGTGTAGCCCGAAGCAGTCGGGTGGGCTTAGCTTAAGGAAGTATGGTTTATTTGGGGAGGCTTTGGTGGCTAAATTGTACTGGAGGTGGTGTGTTGAACAGGATCGAGGATGGGCTAGGATTTTGGCCTACAAATGCATGTAGAGGATCCCGAAGGAGGAAATCCCAAGATATCCAATTGAGTGAAAAGGTTCTTCTATTTGGAGTACTCTCAAGAAAGGGGCTTCTCATATAAAGGACTTTTTTGGATATGTAAGAGGGGGGAAGAGGTCCTTTTCTAGTTTGACTCTTGGGATGGGTATCCCCCCATCCTTGATCAGTTTCCCAACCTTGGGAATCTTTGCTAGAGGTTCTTGGAGGCAGGGTGGTCTAGGGTGAGTGACGTTAAGTTTGTTTATAGGTGTGGGCGTTTGGAGTTGGAGCAGTGGAAGGCTCCTAATGAATGTCCGATTGTTGGTATGCATGAAGAGTGTGCTGAGTTGTATGGCATTTTGGCAAGTAGACACTGTAGCTCCCTTAAGGGTAGGGATAGACTTGCTTGGTCCCCAAATCCTAAGGATGTTTTCACTGTGGCTAGTGGTTACCAGGAGTTGTTGTCCTGAAGATTGGAGGGGAGGGAGTTGATTTGGTGGAAACATGTGTGGAATGCTTTTTCTTAGCCGAAGTGTAAGTTTCGCTTGGACTTTGGCTTTGAATAAATGTCTAACTTAGGACAACATTCGTAAGCAAGGATTCCTTGGGCCTTCCATTTGTGTTTTGTGTGGTAATGGGGAGGAGGATTCCTCACACCTGTTCTTCAAATTCCCTTTCTTGCTGCTAATTTGGCATTACTGGTGGGGGGTGTGGAAGCATCCTTGTATTCATGCAGATTCTTTGGTGGAGTTTTGGAGTAGTTTGGGTAGGCCTCCTATCTTGTCCTCTTTTATCCAGACTGTCTGGCATATTGGGCCCATTTTCATATTGTGGAAGATCTAGTTGGAGAGAAATAGGAGTTTCTTTATGGAGATCAGATTGTTAGTTCAACAAGTGTGGAATAGAATCATTGGTATGATTCGGGAGATGGTGGAAGCTAAATGTGCAGTGAATTTTCCTTTGGATAGAGGAGAGGTTGATATTGTGAGTAGGTTGGGTATGCAAGAGATTTCACCTGCCTCAGCTTGTGTCAGGAGAGGTAGACGTGCTATAAAGAAGGTTCAAAGGATGGGAAGGTGGATGCCCCCTCAGGATGAGTCCATCAAGATTAACATCGATGGCTCCTCTAGGGGTAATCCGGACCCTGCTGGGATTGGCGGTGTTGGTAGGGATAGTAGGGGGGAGGTGGTTTTCTTCTTATCGGTGCATAAAGGGAGGTAGTCTAATAACTTAATGGAGGGATGAGAAATTTTCTATTCTGTGGAGCAGGCCTTGGAGTTGGGGTGGCAGAAGGTTATTTGCAAATCGGATTCACTAATTATTGTTAACTTGTTGATTAAGCAGAAGGTGAGTGGGGTTCATTGGTAGTTGGCAGGGATCGTTCACCAGATTCTTGAAATTAGTTCTATGATGGAGAAGGTTTCTTTCATCCACATTCCTCGTGAATGGAATAGAGCAGCTGATTGTTTGGCTAAGTGGGCCTCAGAACATGATGATGATTGGAAAGTTGAAGGTTGGAAGCAACTCTCCCTAGATTACTGTCAGAACCTACATAAGATATTTGCTAAGGATATGGATAGTTACAAAACCGATTGATCTTGGGTTGGGCTTGTGATTCCCCCTAGGGCCTTGAGACTTTGGTTATCTCTTCGGTTGGGCTTGTGATTCCCTCTTGGGGCTTTGCGACTCTGGTTCTCTTTTGTAATTCTTGATTCTGATATTCAATAAATTTTTTACCCCTTTATTAAAAAAAATGACCTAGTAGATCAATAGGGAAATACACCCACTCTTATTTTGATCCTTAAGCTTTTGTGCATTTCACCCTCACATGAAGCTATTTTGGACAAAATCTTGCAAGAGACATCCATTCCTACTGATCTAAACATGGACCAATTTCAAGCTATGGTGGGACATCTTTCTACCCCCCATTGTTTGAAATTTACTAAAGTAGATGACAATCTCCACAACAACCACACAATGAACCACTTCACATTGAAGCCTTCCTCCATAAACATCATATAAAACAAGTCTTGATAGATGGAGGAGTCGTCCTCAATATTTGTACATTGAAAGCTATCTTATCATTGGGATTTTCAAAAACCATTGTGGGTTCTAGGAAGAAGATCACCATAAATGCATATGATGATGAAGAATGCTCCTTAAAAGGAACAATCAATCGACCTCTAAGAGTTGGGCCAGTAACAAAGGATGGTGTTCGCCAAGTCCTTGATCTTGATCTCACATACAATATACTTTTGGGATGACCTTGGGTGCATGTAATGAGAGCAATGCCTTTGACTTATCACCAATGCATCAAATTCCCACATAATGGAACCGAAGTCACAGTTAAAGGGGATCCAAATCGATATATATTGCAATAATATTTGACCAACACCTAAAATAATAGTCTGTGTAAATCAAGAAGTTAGTTTGTCTTCAACATATATTGATCTAGAATCACTAAAAGCTTCCACTTCCACACAACATGAGCTCAAGGCCAAGAGAAAAGTTAAAGACATGGGATGTGGTGAGTATATATTTCATTGTTATCAACTCCCATGATCTCTTAAGACATTTGGTCGACAAGATCGGGGCACTGTGGATAATGGTGTCATAGAGGAAGATATCTAGTATGAGAATGGAGAACACAAACCCAAGTTACAAATTATGGGCTATCAAGGAACAAAACTTAGTGTACATGAGAAAGGAATTCCAAAGCTCTTACAACCTATAAATAATTTACAATGTCAAGGAATTGGATATGAACCACCTAGTGTTGTGGCTATTAAATCTAAATGCAAATCTCCTATAGTGGTTCAAGAAGCCCTTGATATCAATAGTCCTAAGAGTGGAACTCCAAAAAAGAATCTATTGAGCATATTGCAAATAATTTTGAGAACTCATATATCCTTACCGTTTCATCTTCTCCTTCCATTTCTAATCCTCTCCTAGACTTGGATCAATAAGAATAAAAAATCCCTTACTCATTGAGGATCAAAAATCAAACTTTGACAAGAAAAGTTTAAAAGTAAAAAATAAAGAGAAGTTCTTTAGTCCAAATCAAAATCAAAAGCTATTGGACTCTACAAAAATCAAATTCAAGGATAAAAATCCTATAAAGAAAAAAGAACAAGAATTGATCTCCCCTAGAATACCAAATGAATTGGGGCATAAATTTCAAAAGTTATAAGTCAAAAGGCATATTTGTTGATCTCTATCAAGTCATCCCACTTTCACTTCTAGCCACACTCATAAGCCTTCATCTCACAAGAATTCATTTCATACATCCATCTCCCTTGGCAATATATCCCATTGATGAACCTTTAATGAAACTTCCTTGAGGTGCTTTGCTCTCAGGGATTTTGGACATTACTGCTGCTAGGATATGTTGTTGTCATTGATGTCAACATATTCTTGCTCCAATGATTGCAAATTGATTTATTGTGATTATGGTTTTGTGTATCGAGTATGTCTATTATCACTATATTCTTTTGTATTGGTGTTGGTGATCTGGGAAGCTTATTTGATCATATCATATGATCCAGTTTTGCAGTTTGTTTATCTAATCAATGCTTTGCAGAGTTTGGTATTTCCTTCAATGTATACATGTGTGATTAGATCTTGATATGAAATTTTGGGATATTGTTTGGAATGGCAGTGTGTATCTTTATCTAAGATGGTTCATGATTTAGTTCTCCATGAGTTATCTTTCTTTGTGATAGTTGTTGCTATTTGAGTGTTCTTAATATTCAGATGTTGATTGATGAAGATTTGATAAGTGGTGTTGGTGTAGTTGTTGTTGATGATTCTAATGTGCTTGCTGGTGTTTCTTAGATGTGTCCTATTTTTTCTGATGATCTGCATTGATCTTTGTGAGAGTTTTTGGTGATTTTGTTGAGTCAGTGATATTCTTTGTGTTATGCAGTTTTCATGGTGGTGTAGCGTGTTGCGGCTCATCTTGCCATGATTTCCGGTGGTGTTGTGTGTTTGGAAATTTGAATTAGGTGCATGTTATGTCATGTATATGATTATACTAGTCTTGTGGTCGATCTTTGTATCATGTGATGTAATTTTGTAATTGTGAGTTGAGGTTTTAGCCGACCTTGTTATCAAGGTTGATGAATTGTATAAATAGGTGATATAGTCATGTAAATTAGGTGTAAAAGGTTGTGTCTGCATTATCAAAGAGTGGTGTATGTGCTATCAAGTGATTTATCCTTCGAAATTCTGACTAAGAAGAGATTGGTGTTATAGAGCAAATAATTGAGCCTAATCGGAACTATCATCAGGCATTTGGAGATGCTATTCTTTTGGTTCATTTCTTCTGGATTGTAGTCTGAATCTTGTTGTAAGTCAGTGAGACTTTCTTGAGGGTTGTAGCCTTCCAGGCCATTATCTTTTGAGCAATGAGCTCTAGGTAGTGTGCCTAAATGCAAGTGAAATACCCATTTTAATATTTTCACATACTATTGATGAGTATCATCTTATTGTGGGTAGGTTCCTAGCGTGGTTTTTACCTTAACCGGGTTTTCCACATCAAAATCTTATTGTTGTGTTATCAATTTTCTTATCTTTGTTATTTCTACAGTTTATCATATCTATTTTTGTGATTGAGTTTAAAGATCTGATGAAAAATGATTCACCCCCTCTTAGTTTTCCCTCGTTATTGTTACCAATAATTGGTATCAGAGCTAGATCCTCTGGAAGAAGCTTAACCGCTTGAGGAGATATAGGATGTCAATTGGAAGTGGAAGTGTTCTCTTTAAGAAGGAGAGTTTGAGATTTGATGGAAGTAACTATGATATATGGAAGAAGCAGATGGAAGTGCACTTGAGATGTCTTGGAGAAGATTACTGGAAGATTACAAAGAATGCCTATTTTGTTCCTCTAAATGTATCGGTTACTATTGATGAGACCAAGGAAGTTGAACATAACATTAGAGCAAAGGAAGCATTGTTGAGTACCCTGACTGATTCAGAAATGAAAAATGTAATGGGACTTCAAACCACACATGAGATATGGGAGATTATTGAGACCTTGTATGAAGGAGATAAACAAGTCAAAGTTACTAAGTTGTAGAGTTTGAAAGGGAAATATGAGATGTTGAAGATGAGAGAAGATGAGAACATAAATACCTTTATGGCCAAGGTGAATGATCTTGTCCTAGGTATGAGATGTGTCAGTGGAACCCTTGAAGAAGATGAAATTGTTGCTAAGGTGTTGAGATATTTGCTTCTTGCTTATAAACATAAGGTAGCTGCTATAGATGAGATCGTGTGACTATAGCGACAAGAGATATGTTGGTTAGAAATATTGTTGCATTTGAACTAAGATAATTTGGTGAATTACATGAAAAGTTTGAGACAACATTTAGAGCATCTGTATCTAGTAAATAGAAGTATGAACCTGAAGAATGCAGAATATCTAGATATGAAAGAGAAAGGAGTGAGAAGGAAGAGCAAGAAAGAGAACTAGATGAGCTTGAAGCATTGATTTCCCAAAGATTGCCTAAAGGAGTTAGTAAGTGTGATGGAAAATTTCCCTTGAAATGTTTCTCTTGCAATAAGGAAGGATATTTTTCTTCTAGGTGCCCGAAGAGAATGTCTAAGTATGATAAGAATGATAAAAATGATAGATATGAGAAGCATGAGAAGTATGATAAGCCTTACAAGTCTAACTAGAAGTATAGAAATCAAAAGAAATACTATTATGATGTTGATGAAGGTGTTATAGTTGAAGAATCAGAAGGAGATGAAGTTGTGTTTCTTTCAATTAAGGAAGATGGACCGATGCTTGTTGATCCCACTAGTTGCAGTATTGAGAAGAAATCTTTAACTACTAAAGTCAAATAAAAGGATGAATGGATAATTGACAGTAGTTGTTCACATCATATGACTACTGATAAAAGAAAATGTGTGTTTATGGAAAGGTATGTTGGTGGAATAGTGAGGTTTGGAGATGACAAAGCCACTGTGATCCATGGTAGAGGTTCTATTTCCTTTGATGGTAAGCATAATACTGATGATGTTCTGTATTTTGAAGGTTTGAAGAATAATCTTTTGAGTGTTGGACAAATGGTTGACAAATGTTATGATTTACAATTCAAGAATGGCAAATGCAAAATCCTAATTGCCTATGGTATAGAGATTGCATATGGGTAAGACTGAAGGTAATATTTTTCATTTGAATTCTAGTGAGAAAAGTTGTTTGATTGCTTAGATTGATGAAAGTTGGTTGTAGAATAGGAGAATGTGTCATCTTAACTTTGATTAAATGATTAAGATCAGTTCTATTCAAGTTGTTAGAGATCTACCTAACTTTTTTAAGCCTATTAATCCGGTATGTAAGGAATGTCAAATGGGTAAGCAAACAATTTTTTTTTCAAGAGCAAGCAGTATACATCTGATGGATTGCTAGATCTTGTGCATACTAAATTATGTGGACCTAAAAATCTTTTTTATTACAGGAAAAATAGGTTTTGAAGGGACCCCGAAACCCTTTACAAGAGATCCTTAAAAGATAAGAGCATTAAGAAACAAGATAAGACATTTTGCAAAAAAACCAGCAAAGTTTTGGGCAAAAGCCAGCACAAAAGCCCAACAAAACCAACAACTTCTAGTAAAAATAGAAAAAAGACAAATTACTTAATGTTTTTAAGGGCACTAGCCAAATTTCTGCTAATCCCTTGCATTTCTTTGATATTATCCCTAAGCATTGGGATTTCCTTGGAAGAGGCCAACGAAGCTTTTTTCATACTTGCCCTAGTCCTTTTGGCCGCACCTCTAGGAACACTATCCACATTCCCAGCCTCAATAGCATCATCATCAACATCTAGGTCCACAACAGGTTTGGAAGTATTGGAGCCATCAAGATACTTATCAATTTCCTCCATATTCCTGGTCATTGAATTGAGGATATTCAGAATCATAATCAGGAAGTTCTTCATGGTTGTCTTTCCTTCCTCCAGCTTACTGATCCGAGCTTCCAGCTTCTCCACTTTTTTTTCCATAACCTTTTTCCACTGCTCCTGGTTAATTTCATCTCTCTTTCCCTGCTCTTCCTACTGCTTAGCTATTTTTCCAGTTTATTGATTCTTTCATATACCCACCTATCAAAATCTAGACGAGCCTCAAAATGGTTCTTGAGTTTATCCAGAATAATCTCATCTCCAGCTTTATCCTTTTCCTTTCTCGTTTCCTCCTTATCCTTGTTCTACTAAGTTTCCATTTCCCTTTCCTCCTTATTAATCTGATTGTCTTGCTCCTTCATAGGTTGGTTGTTAAAATTATCAGTACTCACGCTGTGGGTAGGGTTGTTCTAATCAGAAAAATCCTTTGCTCCTCCTTCCTCTCCCCCCACTTCCTCTTCTTTCCAACTCTCCTCTCCGTCAGACGCATCAGTCTCCATCTCACTTCCCTCTTTTATCATATCCTCATAATCAACCTTCGTATCCTTTTATTTATCCATGTCCTCTTGAATTTTCTCCACAGTGGATTTTTTAACCTTTTTACTATGTATCAACTCATCCTTACTAGGCCCAGATTCCTCAATTTTCCTCTTTCCTTTCCCCGGCAACACCGACAACCTTTTATTTTCCTAAATTGCCAAAATCTTACAATTCTCATAAATGAGCAAAATAAGGCCATAATGAAGCACAGGAGAAGAGGGGTTCTTACTATGCTTGTTCAAAGATCGCGATAGAGACCTGAAAAGGTAATAGGGAAGATAAATCCTCTTCTCATTCCTAAAGTGATTCAGAAGCACAAAATGGTAGGTGTGGACCCTAGTAAAATGACCCTTCACAATGATATACTCCATACTGGCATTAAGAACACAACCCCAAATTTTTTTAATATTAGAAGCATCATAATACCCCCCAGAAGCTTTGCCTAATTTTGCTCTCCTTCTCTTTACATGGAAAGAGCTTCACAACATTATTACACTTTCAGGTCCCTAAAGAAACCGTCTGCTATGATATTTTTTTCCTTGAAAGTATGCTCAATAATAATTGATTTAAAGCTAGAAATAATTTCTCTAGATTTAAAAATAATATTTTCTATAGACCACAAAGGCTCAACTTCTCCCTTAAGGCATTTAATAATGTTAAGAGAGTCTCCCTCCAACCATAGATTATCATGATTGAGATTTTTAGCTATAATCAATGTATTTAGGGCAGCTGAGGCTTCAACATAACGACTAGTTTGGTTACCCAAAGGGCCAGCAACAACCACAAGGAAACTTCCAGCAAAATTCCCAACAATGCCCCCGTAACCAACATTCCCAGGATTTCCCTTAGAGGCCCCATCAAAGTTGGCCTTGATCCATCCCTAGAAAGGAAAGCACCAGAAAAGACCATCCCTACCTTTATCCTTGTTGTTTCTACTATTGGAAAGGTTCCATCTTTCATTAAAGTCTTCGTTAGTAGCTAAACCATTATCAATTCCATATAAGCATTCATGGATCCCTCTATAAATTTTATCCACCACCACTTCAGGGTTCACACTTTTTTCCCTAAAAATTTCGTTGTTACGCTCCTTTCAGATGTTCCAGGTGACAATAGGGAGGGTAAGTTTCCAAAGCTCAACATTCTTAGAATTAGAACTAGGGCAATACCATTGTTGCCAAAACTCTTCCAGTGAGTTCAGGAAAACCCAACTCAACTTCCACTTACTAAGAATAATATTCCAAATTTCCTGACTGAAATTGCACTGGTAGAGGATATGGCAAGCAAACTCCTCCTCCCTGCAGCAAAGAGAGCACCTGTTAGGAAAAAAAATCCACTCTTATGGAGATTATCAAGAGTTAGCACCTTATTTTGGATAAAAATCCAAAAGAAGATATTAATTTTGGGTGTCAACTTCTTTATCCAGACTTTCGCCCACAAAGGGATCTCTTCTGAAACTCTGTAATGGATAGAAACCACTGAAGACACAAAATATTTCCCATCAGAAGTTTCCGTCCAAATCAAACAATCCTCAAAATGCTCCATAAAGATTTTGGAAGAAAGCAAGGTCTCCAAAAATTTTAATCCCGGACAAAGCTGGCTAAACTCAATCCACTTCCCATTTCTCCAGTAGTCCCTAACAAAGTCTCCATACCTGATTTTAAACCAGTCTTTCCATTCCTTAAGAATGGGGATTTCTTCCAGCGGTTTATCCATTAGCCATTTGTCCTCCCCGAATCTAATAATTCTCCCATTCCCTAGTTTTCACTTTCTTCCAACAACAACCCAAGCTTTAGCCATTTGAACTGCGTTCCAAATTGCAGAACCTTCCACAAGAAAAGAATTATCCATAAATTCTTCCTCAGATGGTTGCATGTGAAGTTATTTCTTTTTCCAAATTGAATTCTATTCCCTTTCCTCCCCTTTCATTCTCCAAATTTGTTTAGCTAACAAGGCATTATTCATAGTCATAATGTTCCTTATTCCCAAACCCCCAAAATCCTTAGGAGTGTAAATATTATTCTAGGCAATAAGGGGGATTCTATTTTTATCTTCCACTCCCAACCATAAGAATTATTTTTGAATTCTTTCAATGGCCTCAGCAAAATTCCTAGGGATTTTAAATAGACTAAGGGCGTAGATAGGCAAATTTTGAAGGGTAGCCTTAAGTATGGTCACCTTACCTACTTGGCTAAGGAGGGATCATTTCCATCCAGCCAGTTTGGAATTGAATCTATCAACCAGCTTCATCCAAAAATTCTCCGAAGGCTTTAAGCACAAAGGGAGACCCAAATAAGTAGAAGGGAAATCAACAATTTTACATCCAAGGATCCTTTCGATCCTTCTTTGTCTATCCATAGGGGTATTGATGAAGAACAAAGAACTCTTATCCCAATTTAGTTTTTGACCACAAGCAGATTCATAGGAATCCATAACACTCTTCATGTTTCTCACTTCTCTTATGGTAGCTTCTCCCATGCTAATAGAATCAACAACAAACTGTTTATGAGTACAGGTTAAGTTGGATGAGGAAGGTTTAAGGCCTTTGAGTTTCTCTTCTTCCACACTTCTCATAATAAATCTACCCAAACTTTCAGCCAAAATAGTAAACAAAATAGGAGAGATAGGATCCCCTTGTCTAAGACCTCTAGAACTTTTGAAGAAACTGGAAGGAGATCCATTAATAATAACTGCAGAAGTGGTAGTGCCAGTCAAGTGAGAACAAAGTTGAATCACCTTTTCCCCAAACCCAAAAGATTTCATAATTCTGAAAAGGAATTTCCAATTCACTCTGTCATAGGCCTTGGACATGTCTAGCTTAAGAAAAAAGCCATGTTTTTTAGCAACAGTTAAAGAATGAATATTCTCATGCACATAAATGATGGAATCAAGAATCTGTCTACCAGGGACAAAACCATTTTGCTAAGCCAAAATAATTAGGGGAAGGATATCCAACATTCTAGAAGTATGTACCTTAGATATTATCTTGTAAATATAATTACAAAGACTGATAGGTCTAAACTTATTGAGAGAATCAACTCCAGAGATCTTAGGAATAAGAACGATAAAGGTAGCATTGAGTTCTTTTAGAAGCCGCCTAGATCCAAAGAATTCTTTAACTCCATTACAAATATTAGTCTCCACAATATGCCAAATTTTTTGGAAGAAGAACATAGGGAATCCATCCGAACTAGGAGACTTGTCTCCAAGAAAGGAAAACACAGCTTTTTTGATCTCCTGATTCGAAGGGACCTGAGAAAGGTTTTTATTGTCAATCTCATTTAAAATGGGAGGGATAGCTTGAGTTAGAAGGTCTTGATTTATGTTATCCAAAGCGTCCACACTTCCCAAAAGATTATTGAAGAAATACATAGCTTCTTTTCTTATTTCATTTTCATCCGACAAAATCCCCCTATTGCTGGATAAACTGGAAATCATGTTGGCCGCCCTATGCTTAAGAGTAGTCATGTGAAAAAATTGGGTGTTTTTATCACGTTCCTTCAAATACAACGCTCTTGATCTTTGTCTCCAAAAAGTTTATTCATTAGAGATAATTTCATGGTATTTGGAAAACAACCCATTTTCAACATTCCTCAAATCCTCAGAAAGCCCTTCCACTTGAATTTTATCTTGAACTTCTTTAATATATGTCTTAATATGAGCTTTCATTTTAAAGATATCTCCAAAAGTCTCTTTGTTTCAGATTTTAAATTTGGCTTTGATAATATTAAGCTTTTTGGCCACTCTAAATAAGGCAGTACCCTCAATCTCCGAATTCCACCATTCAGAAATAAAGTTTTCCAATGAAGGGTGGGACAACCAAGATTTTTCAAATCTAAAGGGGAAATTCTGCTTTGTAGAAGTAGAATTGGCAATGAAAGAGATAGGATAATGATCAGAACCAATCTTAATGATAGATGCCAAAGAACAATTATACTTAGAGAGCCAATCGAAAGAAATCAGGGATGTATCCAACTTAACTTGAATGAGATCAGGGCCAGTTCTTCTATTGGTCCAAGTGTAATTAATCCCTTGGAGCTCCACATCCATCAAAGCTTGATCATTAATAAATTCCATAAGATATTGTCTTCCCTCCAGCTACAAAGGAAGGCCTCCCTTCTTTTCATCCTCTTTTAAAGGCGTATTGAAATCTCCCATGACAATCCAACTTTTATTAGAAAAACTTTGTCTCTCTTCAGCCAGGCTCCTCCAAAATTTAGTTCTTCCAGCTTTAGAATTAGGTGCATAGATATTAGTGATAACCCATACAAAGTTATCCTTAATATTCTCAAGCAAAACTGAGGTCCTATTAACCCCTGAAGAAATTTCCTTACCTTTAATAGTATTTTGATTCCAAAATATAGTTGTAACTCCAGAGGCACCCTCTGAACTTGTTCCAATTACCCCATTACTTTTGAAAATTCCAATCCTTTCCATTTTATCCTTACACATCTTAGTTTCTTGAATAAGAACTACATCCAGTTTATGATCTCTTACAATATTACACAACACATCCTACTTGTGGAGGGCGTTCAACCCTCTAATATTCCATGAAATTATCTTCATACTTTAATCAGGGATAAGGCTGACTCAATGGAGCTTTGTGCTCCATCAACACGGTTCTTCCAACTTTCCTATTCCCTCTGATTCTTTAGAGATGGTCTCCCCTATTTTTTGTTGTGACTTCCGACATCTACCACCTTCTTATTCTTACTTCTAGTTGAAATACCTCCATTGGGTCCTCCATTATTTGACTTGCCTTCTTTAATACCAAAAATCCTAGGATTCCCTCAAGACCCACAGTCTCCATGCTTTTAGGAGGAGTTTTGCAATGGGAGTTCAGGATCACATTTCTAGTTTTCTTAGGACTTCCATTGGTTAATAACAATAATGACACAGTTTCCAAAATATTACAGTCATGCACTTCATTAAAGTCTTCCTCATTTTCTTTATTATTAGATGAAGCTGAAGCATCATCATAGGAAAACTCATCAACTTTACCCTGGATGATAGGACCAAACTTCAAATCCTCTGATTCAATTTTTTGAACCATTTCTTCAGTCCCATACTCTTCCTCCTTGTTACTTTCTTTTTGACTATTAGGACAACCACAAACAGAGTTTTCCTTGTTATTTTTCAAACCCTTCTTTTTCTTGTTTTCCATCTCAGTCACTTCCTTCTCAGGGACAACCTTTGAAGGTGGATCATCATTCTTCCCTTTCATTTTCCATTTCTGCTTCAAGTTGCTATCATTTTTACTATTCTTACCCTTCTTGGATGGACAAGATTTTGCCCAATGACCCAACTTTTTACAGTGAAAACACACAAATGGGAGAGATTCATATTCAATCACTTGGGTCCATTTCCCTAGTTTAGACAAAATCTCAATAGATTGAGGCATATCCATCATTTGATTAACATTAACACAAATAGAAGCAAAAACTAACCTAGATTTGGCTACAGTCATCGGGTCGATCGATAGAAGTTCACCGAATGGTCCCATAATCCCTTTAAAGACCTCCTCATTCTAGAACTCCAATGGAAGGCCAGGAAGACACATCCACATAGGCATCAACACAAAAAAGGAATCATCCAAAGGAAGGTTAGAATCCCATTTCTATAAAGCCAAGGTTGACTTGCCAAACATCCACGACCCTTCACAGAGTTCTTTATTCATATCTTCTTCATTATTAAAAGAAAAGGAGAAAAAACCCCTAGGAAAAGCCACCACATCCACTTGACCTTTGAGAACCCATTTTTTCCTTATAAAGTTCCTTATGACATCGATTTTAGGTCTAAAACTAGCAAACTGTTCAACCAAGGTCATAGCTAAGCCAGAAACAATGAACTCAACCAACTTATCTGACACAGATATAGCAAAAACCCCTATAGCTAGATCAGAAAGATTTTTAACTTCCAAAAGTCCAGATTGCACCAAAGGCCTGACTCCAAAAAGAACCATCCATTTATTTTCTTTACCTCTAGCATGTGGGTCCCCAGCTATGGAATCTTTATCTTCCACCGATTTGACTATCGCCTTGTCCCCCTCAGTACCCTGAGAAACCTGGGGGCTTGCATGATCTCCAGCTCCAACCACAGAAGGACCACCATCCCCATTAGTTCCACCATCCCCATGTTTTGAAATTTTAATTTCCCACTCGCCACTCTCCTCCTCTCGCAAAGTCCACCATTTTTTTTAGGACCTACAAATGTTATAAGTGTGTAAGGAGACATATATTTTATGTTTCTAATTGATGATTATTCCAAGATGATGTGGGTTTTTTTGAAAGAAAAATTTGAAGTATTAGACAAGTTCAATATATTCAAAGCAAAGGTTGAGACTGAGTCAGGATTGAAGGTGAAATGTCTAAGATCTAACAGAGGTGGATAATTCTATTGTTGTGAATTTGATTCATTATGTGAGATGCATGAAATTAGAAGACAATTATCTACTCTTAGAACCCCTCAACAGAATGGAGTTGTTGAAAGGAAGAACAAGGCTATTTTGGATGCTACAAGGACTATGCTAATTGAAGGAAATGTTTCAAATATCTATTGGAGAGAAGCTATTAGCACTGTTGTTTACACATTCAATTGAGTTCATATCAAAGGTGATATCGGTAAGACTCCTTATAAGTTATGGTTTGGTCATGTTCCTACTGTGAGATATTTCATAGTATTTGGTAGCAAATTTTATATCAAGAGAGATGAGGGCATAAGAAATTTTAATGCAAGAAGCGATGAAGGATTTTTCTTGGGATATTCAACAAAGAGAAAATCCTACCGATGCTACAATAAGAGACTGAGAAAGATAGTGGAAAGTGAAAATATGAAGGTGGATGAGAACATTGGGAAAGAGATCAGAGCTTGTGGATATGATGATGGTTAGCATGTTTTTCCTGAATCCTATTTAGACTGAGGAATCAAAGCAGAATGATTCGGTAGAAACAATTAATCCAGATGTTGTTGTTGTTGGTGGAGAGGTGCAGGAACCTGAAAATAAAAACAATTAGAGGACTCCGAGGTATGTAAGACTAAATCATTTAGAAAATCAAATTATTGGTGATAAAAATAAAGGTGTGATGACTAGAAGAAGGTTAGCTGCTGAAGAGGTATGTTTGATTTCTAATATTGAACCTAAAGATGTTGATGAAGCTTGCAAAGATGAAAATTGGATGAGAACTATGGAAGAAGAATTAGATTAGATTGAAAAGAATAACACATGGGAGCTTGTGCCTAGACCTAAAGATAAGAATGTGATTGGTACTAAATGGGTATTCAGGAATAAATTGAATGAAGTCGGTGAATTTGTCAAAAATAAAGCAAGATTGGTATGCAAAGGATATTCATAGAAAGAAGGAATTGATTATGAGGAGACTTTTTCTTTGGTGGCTAGACTTGAAGTTGTTAGACTGTTGCTTACATATGCTGCCTATAAAGACTTTGAAGTATATCATATGGATGTCAAATTTGCTTTCTTGAATGGTGATCTTGAGGAAGAAGTCTACTTTGAGAAACCTAATGGATTTCCATTTTCAGATGATGGTGACATGGTATGTAAACTGAAGAAATCTCTTTATGGCTTGAAACAAGCCCCTAGAGCCTGATATGATAGAGTGGATAAGTACTTGTTGAAATTGGGATTTAATAAAGGGATTGTTGATAATAACCTGTATTTTAAGATTGAAAATGATAACATCTTGATTGTTGAAGTCTTTGTTGATGATATTATCTTTGGAGGTGATGATAACTTGAGCGTGAAGTTTGTTGGTGATATGTAGAAGGAATTTGAGATGTTTATGATAGGAGAGATGAAATTTTTCTTAGGTTTGCAGATTTCACAAATAGAAAAAGGTATCCTTATATCTTAAACTAAATATGTGAAGGAAATTTTGAAGCAGTTTGGGTTAGATCACTCCAAACCGGTTGGAACTCCTATGGTGACTAGCTGCAAATCATATAAATATGATGAATCTTTTAAAGCTAATCAGAGTTTGTGCAGGTCTATGGTCGATGGACTGCTATATATTACTCAGACTAGGGTGGACATTATTCATGTTGTGTGCATGGCTGCTAGATATCAAGTTGATTCGAAAGAGAGTCATGTTACTTCTATTAAGAGAACATTCAGATACTTGAAGGAAATTGTGGATTATGGTTTGTGGTATATGAGGAATGATGATTTCATGTTATGTTCTTACACTGATGCTGGTTAGGCTAGTGATGTTGATGACCGAAAGAGTAGCTCCGGTGGTGCTTTCTTTTTGGGCAAGAAATTGGTTTCATGGGCTAGTAAGAAACAAGATTCAATATCCTTATCTACTACTAAAGCTAAGTACATTGTTGCTGCTAGTAGTTGCACTTAGGTAGTTTGGATGAAGAAAAATTTGAAAGATATCGGTTATCTATCATGAGCCTACTATTATATATTGTGATAATTCTAGCTATATTAAGATATCAAAGAATCCGGTGCAACATTCAAAGACTAAACATGTGTCAATCAAATATCATTATTTGAGAGAAAAATTCAGTGTAGAGGAAGTGAAGTTGGAATATGTGTCTACAAAGGAATAAATTGCTAATATTTTCACTAATCCTTTGCCTACAGATACATTTATCTACTTGAAAGAGAAGTTAGGGGTATCCACCCCTCCTGATGAGAACTAGATGCATTGATTTGCATCAATCTAGTGGACTTCGCAGTCTTATCTCTTTATCCGGATTGATGAGTTGGTGTTGCTCCTCTGGTGGAGTAGTCTAGTTGTGTGTTTAGGGGGGGAGAAACATGATTTGTTTATCTATGAGGGAGAGTTTGGTTATTTGTTTTGAGATATTTGACATTGTTGTCAAAGGGGGAGAGATGCATGTGAAAAGTTGACTTATCTTAAGGGGAGTTTGCTAGAGATGTTTCTTTCTTTGCATTGATTATTTTTCATATTCATATGTTGCCATCAATGCCAAAGGGGAAGATTGTTGGACATTGTTTCTACTAGGATATGTTGTTGTCATTGATGTCAACATATTCATGCTCTATTGATTGCAGATTGGTTTATTGTGATTATGGTTTGGTGTTTGGAGTATCTCTAGTATCACTATATTCTTTTGTACCAGTGTTGGTGATCCGGGAAGCTTAATTGATCATATCATATGATCTAGTTTTGCAGTTTGTTTATCCAATCAATGCTTTGCAGAGTTCAATATTTCTTTCGATATATTCCAGTGTGATCAGATCTTGATCTAAGATTTTAAGATATTGTTTAGGATGGTCTTGTATATCTTTATTTTAGATGGTTTGTGATTTAGTGCTCCACAAGTTATCTTTCTTCGTGATAGTTGTTGTTGTTTGAGTGTTCTTAAGGTTCAGATGTTGATCGATGAAGATTTGATAAGTGGTGTTGGTGCGAATGTTGTTGATGATTATAACATGCTTACTGGTGTTTCCTAGTTGTGTCCTATTTGTTCTAATGATTTGCATTGATCATTGTGCGAGATTTTGGTGATTTTGTTGAATCGGTGATATTCTTCGTGTTATGTAGTTTTCCTGGTGGTGTTGTGTGTTGCAGTTGATTTTGGCATGATTTTTGGTGGTGTTGCATATTTGGAAATTTGAATTAGGTCCATGTTATGTCATGTATATCATTATATTGGTTTGATGGTTTATCTTTGTATCGTGTGATATAATTTTTTAATTGTGAGTTGAGGGTTTAGCCGACCTTGTTATTAAGGTTGATGAATTGTATAAATAGGTGATATAGTCATGTAAATTAGGTGGAAAAGGTTGTGTCTACATTATCAGGGAGTGGTGTATGTGCTATCAAGTGATTCATCCTTTGATATTGTGGTTGAACAGAGATTGGTGTTGTAGAGTAGACAATTGATCCTAACCAGAACTATAATTGGGCATTTGGAGATGTTATTCTTTCAGTTCATTTCTTCTGGATTGTAGTCTGAATCTTGTTGTAAGTCAGTGAGACTTCCCTGAGGGTTGTAGTCTTCTGGGTCATTATGTTTTGAGTAGTGAGCTCTAGGCAGTGTGCCTGAATGCAAGTGCATTCCCCATTGTAATATTTTCACATACTACTATAAAGTATCATCTTATTGTGGGTGGGTTCCCATCGTGGTTTTTCTCTTAACCGAGTTTTCCACGTTAAAATCTTGCTGTTATGTGTTGTGTTATCAATTTTATTATCTTTGTTATTGTTGCAGTTTATCATATCTATTTTTGTGATTGAGTGTAAAGATCCAGTGAAAACTAATTCACCCCCCCTCTTAGTTTTCCCTCATTATTGTTGCCAACAAGGGATGCCCAAACTTCTTTAGGTAACACTCATATGGTCCAATGTAGTCCAAACATTAGTAATTCTATCTTAGTTCCTTCATCAAGGAAGACAATAAATGGAGCTACACATCATTCAATAAAGGAACAATTCTTCTTGTATGAATTTATCAGTGACAAATACTATAGGGTCTCCCACAAGTGTATGATTTGGAATTGTTAGATGAGCATTCATAGATTGCATTCAATTACTTGAAATATATAAATAACGCATGATCCGCAATTATAACCTCACACATTTGAGGTGGGTGACTTGGTTCTAAGAGAAAACTATAAAAAATAGTAGGATAGAGAGAAAAGGGGCAAGTTTGAACCAAATTGGCTTGAGCATTATGTCATCACAATAGTTTGTAGCTAAGTTGCTTATCAATTATCAACACTAGAAGGAGAACCATTGACTAATCCTATTAATTGCAAGAACCTTAATAGGTTTTATAGATAGCTTTTTCAGATAATCCTAATCGAAAATACAAAATAAAAAAATGAAAAAATGAAAAAAAAATCATCACTTTGGTGAAAACCTAGATAAAAAAAATTGAAAAAAAAAAAATCGTCCCTTTGGTGAAAACCTGGTAAACAAGCACCTTGTGACACAAAAATTGAAAAATTGAAAAAAAGTATGGAGAAATAAATTCGTCCAACAAACCACTTAAGTGGTGCCCTAGGAAAGTACCATGGTAATTTAAATAGGTTACCAACACCATGTGTAGAGCCTTTTGTTCTTCCCTCCTTCAGGATTTAGTTTCACCCTTTCACTTTGCACACAATCATAGGTTATCATTCCATAATAAACTCGACCATCCTCATCATGGGTTGTTATTAATCTACCTAAGTTGGTTCACCATCCATAATAAAACCCCTTTCCATCCCTTTCCTTCACTTATAATAAATAAGGTCCTATCTATAATTGGGGGAATATCATAAACTTAGTGATGGAAGTGGATTCTTGGCATTACATGTTTTGAGGAACATCATCTTGTCCTTCCTTCCTTCTTTCTATGCATAATCTGCAATAAAAGATCATTTGCATCTTCAGTCTGCAATAAAGTTTTCGCTCTTCTCTACAATAAAGTATCGGTTTCATGGAATAAGTTTGTTTTAGATGAGACACAAGCAGTAGTGAGCTTTCAACAAATCAATCTTTCAACAGACTTTGACTAAAACAAAAATTTTCAACATTATCTATCATTTATTATGATGACAACATTGTGACCAGATCAAATATGTTAACATAGGTAGAAATATACACTTATGAATTAAAGATGTCAGTTTATGTTGGTGTCAACTCTTTGATTTTCTTTTGATTTCATCTTTTGTAGTGTCATGTTACCTATGTTTCTCAAGGATGTCTATAACTAGAGTGGTGGGGATTGGGCATGATTACCTATTTTTCTATTTGTGGATTGTCTCTTAGTAATACTACAACTCATCCAAGGATATAATGACATTATGAGTCTAGTGTTAACTAGGGCATTCCTTGTTTGTGACTGTTTGATCTCCATGCAAGTTATATGATGACTATCTAGGTCAAACCTAGAGGGTTGCAGGATCAAGGGGGGCCAAAAAGTGGCGATGTGAAAAAAATAGCCTTCCTCACTCGCCTAAAAATGCGAAAATCTATGTTGACTTTTTGCTTGGCCTGGTAATTACCTATGCAAATCGGATATCGGATTTTATCTGATATCCGATTTTTATTTGTAGTTTTAATTTAAAAAATATATTATATGTTATGTATTATATAATACAATATTATATTATATATAATATAATATAATATAATATTATATAATATTATATTATATATTATATAATATTGTATTATATTATATATTATAATATAATATTATATTATATTATATTATATATATAATATAATATTATATTATATTATATTATATATATAATATAATATTATATTATATTATATATATAATATAATATTATATTATATTATATATATTATATTATATTATATTATATTATATATATTATATTATATTATATTATATTATATTATATTATATTATATTATATTATATATAATATAATATAATATAATATAATATAATAGGTATTATATAATACAATATTATATATTATATAATATAATATAATATAATATAATATAATATAATATAATATAATATAATATAATATTATATTATATTATATAATATAATACAATATTATATAATATTATACATTATATAATATTGTATTATATTATATAATATAATATAATATAATATTATATATAATATAATATAATATAATATAATATAATATAATATAATATAATATAATATAATATTATATATTATAATATATATAATATAATACAATACATATTATATAATATAATAATATATTATATAATATATTATTATATTATATATGTTATTTTAAAATAATTTAAGTGTTGAAATCAAATATCTGATAAAATCAGATTTTCTGAGACTTTTATATTTAGATAGTGACAGTCCCGTGAGTCATTTTTAACTCACGGGTCGTGCGAATTCGTCAAAATCGGATATCCACTCCATCCGATATCCGATGTTTTGACAAAAAATTGATAAAAAATAGATTTAGAGGTAAGAATTTTGTTGTTTTGAATCATTTTCATTCATTTTTTGTGAATGTTTATTTGATTTTTTATTGAAAATATGGTTTTTTTTCATGAAAACTAGGTTTTTTTTAAATCAAATAAATTTAATTGTTTAAATTTGTTAACTAAATTTAATTGTTTACATTCAATTAGGTTAAAAATAGGGGATAACAATGAAAACACTGACCAACCACAACTGCAACAACCAAACCCTCATTTGCCAAACCCCCCTTCAATTCAAGATTTGATTGCACAAAATTTGAATGAATTGAGGGGGATTGAAGAAGTATATCGTAGGATCCCTTGTCTAAACCCATTATTTGACCCTCTCACGTTGATCGTAAAAAGTATGGAAGCCATGACTGAGGAGCACGATGCTGCCCTTTTGTGGCGAGATTCTATGAAGGAAAAATATGCAGATGGCTTGTCGTATAAGGATATCAAGGATCTTGAGATATCCAAAGCCGAAATCGCCTCATTGTTTGTCAATCCCCGTAATGGTCAGCCCATAGATCCCAAAAAAACAAAACTTTCTATCAAATGGTGCACAAATGATGGGATTGTGAAATTTTTTTGGGATCGTTGGTGGATGGTTTTCAACAAACCACCCAACAACAATCTTGATATCCCCTTCTATTTCATAAAAAAATTGTATGTTGAGTTTGTTTTACACAAACATGTGAACTACTTTAACATCCAACCTTTCCAGGGTGTAGGTTTAGGTATGCCCCAAAATAGACCTGGGGCAGTCAGAGTAGTCCAGGGCCCATATGTCCCCCCTCCTCTTGTTGATCCCCCACCTATAGTTCAGCATCCTGATATCATTTGTGAGGCAGCTTCACAGACCATATCGGCTATTCACTTTTTGAGTAGCCTTTTGGTTTCTCAGGTTGCGTTAGTAGCTCAGCCTACTCTTGATGGTAGCGGTGCATCCGATGCCAGTGACATGTCATCCTCAGCTCCACACATATGCGTGCCCCATAGTTTTGTCATGTGTGGGCACGTATGCTTGGGTCTAGTTGGATAGCCTGTTGATCCTGCTGTGGACAGTGCAGATTATGAGGTGCATGAGATGCATGATGTACCAGAGGTTATTACACAGATTGGAGGATACCCTAGGGAGTCCTCACATGCTAGAGGCGAGGAGGCACCGTCATCATACATTGATGATGTATTGGTAAGATTTGTGTTTTCACAGTTCATGTTATATTTTAATTAAATATTTATAAATTAGATAATATTAAGTACTAATTTTTATTTACATGGTCTATTTAACAGTTGATGACTGAGGATGAGTTGAGACAGATTCAAGAGGGCACCTTGTCGGCCATTTCATTTGGCCTCAATAGCTTGACGGTACATATATTATTGCACCTAGTCGTTTGTATTTTATTGTACATACATGCTCGTCATTTATATTTGTATTAATTAGATTATGTAGTAACTTGCATGTATATCTTATTTTACTCTTGTAGGGCACAAGCAGCACGAGTGCGGTGCAGTGTGATCTAGGATCTGGTAGTACAATTAGAGACAAGGGAAAGGTAATTGAATGCAAATATGATTGAATGAATAGTTTAAATAACTTATAGTGATTATACATGTCTAGACATAGATTGATAGTTTCATAGACTTGTTGTGTATATATATAGAGAACTCTTGGCTTCACATCCTTGATGACTACACCCAGTATACCTGAAGAAGAAGAAGAGATGCCGCGAGTAGATGTGTGTTTATTTTATTATTTTATTAGTAGATATAATTTGTTATTATCAGTGACAATTATATGCTAACTTGTATCAATCTCATGTTTTTGAACATATGTAGGTTGTGTATCAAAATATTCAAAACATACCTCCTCTACCAAAGACATACATCAAGAGTCCTGCAAAGCTAAAGAGAAAACGTGGAGATGAGGTAAACATGAATAGTTCAATTAAATAGTTCATTTTTATGTTAACTTTTCGAATGTGAACTATATAATATAACTAATATTAATCATGGTTTGTTTTTCTTGTGTAGGATCCTTCAGAGCCGAGTAGTGCGGCGAAGAGGATCGATTTTGATGATCCATCAACAGCTTAGGATGTTATAGATAGTTTTGGGATGCTTACATGTCTAGTTGGCATGTATATTTTGTATATGGACATACATTCACGTATTTAGACATACATTTTGTTTCAGTTGGCATTTATGCCATATTTGTGTATGGACATACATTTGTAATCATTCAACATTTTTATATATACAAAAGTTGATATTCGATCATATAAATTGTTGCTCATTTGTGTGTGGTGTTATCATGGAAATCTTTAATCTTCATTCCAATAATTAACAATGGTTAATAATGGCTATTTAATGAACAATACAATTCATTTCATCGTAAGTGTTGTTTTTATAATGAACAATATAATTCATTTAATGAACAATACAATACAATTTATTTAATGAACAATACAATTCATTTAATCAACAATACAATACAATTCATTCAATGAACAATAAAATTCATGAACAATACAATTTATTTAATGAACAATACCCTACACATGCTCCTATTTTTCCCCCCACTCGATCGAACGCTCGGGGTCATACCCTACCAGCGTCATCCCTTGAGCGCCCTAAGTGCTCAAAATTATCAAACACGTACAGGCCCTAACTCAGAATCCGTGGCACCTGCGAACTAGTCATTTGAACCTACAAGGCCATGAGAGTGTTCCCTACAAAAGCCTATCTCGGTTTTTCAAGTTTCCCTATGGTTTTATTAGGGCAGCAATTTTTCGGTTGGCAAAAAAATCGTCAGTCTCACTCAATGGAATGTTGTCGCGTGGCCAATTTCTTGTTCAGCTCGTCGCGATGAGGAACCGTTGGCTCTGACATGTCTAGTTAGGCATAATTAACCTATGCATGCTCCTATTTTGCCCCCCCACTCGATCAAACGCTCGGGGTCATACCCTACCGGCGTCGTCCCTTGAGTGCCCCAAGTGCTCAAAATTGTCAAACTTTGACGGGCCCTAACTTGGAATCCGTGGCACCTCCAAATGATCCGTTTGAACCTACGGGGCCACAATAGGGGTCGCTACAAAAGCCTATCTCAGTATTTCAAGTTTCCCTACGGCTTTATTAGGGCAGCAATTTTTTGGTTGGCGAAAAAATCGTCAGTCTCACTCAATGGAATGTTGTCGCATGGTCGATTTCTCGTTCAGCTCGTCGCGATGATGAACCGTTGGCTCTGACATGTCTAGTTAGGCATAATTACCCTATGCATGCTCTTATTTTTCCCTCCCACTTTATCGATCGCTCAGGGTCATACCCTACCGGCGTCGTCCCTTGAGCACCCTAAGTGCTCAAAATTATCAAACTTTGATGGGCCCTAACTCAGAATCTATGGCACCGACAAATGATCCATTTGAACCTATGGGGCCACGAGAGAGGTCCCTACAAAAGCCTATCTCGGTTTTTCAAGTTGCCCTATGGTTTTATTAGGGCAGCAATTTTTCGGTTGGCGAAAAATCATCAGTCTCACTCAATGGAATGTTGTCATGTGGCCGATTTCTCGTTCTGCTTGTCGCGATGATGAACCATCAGCTCTGACATGTCCAATTAGGAATTGTTACCCTACGTATGCTCCTGTTTTTCCCCCCCACTCAATCAAACATTCGGGGTCATACCCTACTGGCGTCGTCCCTTGAGCGCCCTAAGTGCTCAAAATTGTCAAAATTTGATGGGCCCTAACTTGAAATCCATGGCACCTGTAAATGATTTGTTTGAACCTATGGGGCCACAAGAGAGGTCCCTACAAAAGCCTATCTTGGTTTTTCAAGTTTCCCTATGGTTTTATTAGGGCAACAATTTTTCGGTTGGCAAAAAAATCATCAGTCTCACTCAATGGAATGTTGTTGCGTGGCCGATTTCTCATTCTGCTCGTCACGATGATGAACTATCAGCTCCGACATGTCTAGTTAGGCATTATTACCCTACGCATGCTCCTATTTTTCCCCCCCACTTGATCGAACGCTCGGGGTCATACCCTACCGATGTCGTCCCTTGAGCGTCCTAAGTGCTCAAAATTTTCAAACTTTGATGGGCCCTAATTTGGAATCCATGGAACTTGTGAATGATCTATTTGAACCTACTGGAACACAAGAGAGGTCCCTACAAAATCCTATCTTGGTTTTTCAAGTTGCCCTATGGTTTATTAGGGCAGCATTTTTTCGGTTGGCGAAAAAATCGTCAGTCTCACTCAATGGAATGTTGTCACGTAGCTGATTTCTCATTCTGCTCGTTTGGGAGATGAATCGTCAGCTCCGACATGTCTAGTTAGGCATTATTACCCTACGCATGCTCCTTTTTTCCCCCCCCACTTGATCGAACGCTCGGGGTCATACCCTACCGGCGTCGTCCCTTGAGCGCCCTAAGTGCTCAAAATTATCAAACTTTGACAGGCCCTAACTCAAAATCCGTGGCACCTGTGAATGATTCATTTGAACCTACGGGGCCATGAGAGAGGTACCTACAAAAGCCTATCTTGGTTTTTCAAGTTGCCCTACAGTTTTATTAGGGCAGCAATTTTTTGGTTGGTGAAAAAATCGTCAGTCTCACTCAATGGAATGTTGTTGCATGGCTGATTTCTTATTCTTCTTGTTGCGATGATGAACCATTGGCTCTGACATGTCGAGTTAGGCATATTTACCCTACGCATGCTCCTGTTTTGCCCCCACACTTGATCGAACGCTCGGGGTCATACCCTAAGCATGTGACATCCATGAGAGAAAAGCTTCATATGAGAGAAAAGCTTCATTTTATCTCAATACAGTTGTACCTATTTCATTATTAGAAAAAATAAATATACAAAGATCTATTATTAGTATCCTCTATATTATGGATTTGAATTGATGTTCTCAATTAGTTATTATATGTTCAGCTTTTCTTCATAAGGAACAACCATGTGGTGGTTATCATATCAGGACAACCATCCATGACTTTCAAAGTAATTGATATTTATTCCTACACTTCACACTCACAAGATTAATAATGAAATGACATTTATGATTCATCAAATGCTGACAAAGTCTAATCAAATTTCAACTTCAAGATGTATACAACATATCATATTCAACTTCAAGATGCATACAACTTACCATATTCAAGCTCATGCCAACCACCACTTGGATATTGTTATATGTCGACTAAAGTACAATATATGTTATAAAACCATATAGTCATACAAAAAAGCCATCATAGACCATCTATGTCAATTAAAGTACAATTCATTTGTAATAGGGGCACACTCACAATCTGAAGTTGCAAAGCCCTGTGGGAAGCATCAAATTAGAAATTTACTAATCTGACTCATACTACTGTCAAAAGCATCAAAGATGCTACTGCTAGAGAACACCATGCTCCATTGTGGAGAGAATATTAGGTGCATCTGATGTCAACATTTGAAAATGAAACAATGTTATTCAATTGCCAAAATCTAACTGACTTTATTTTATAAACCATTAATGAATAAAAATAGACAAGGTTACCTAAGTGAAAGTTCGATGACCACCTTGACTAGTAGGTGTTGATGTTGAATGCCCAACATTAACAAATGTCAAATGTCAAATGTTTGATTCAACAGACCACCTTGACCATCAATGTCAAATGTTTGATTCAATAGATCATCTGTCATGACAATTTGATCCACTGTAGATGTGTCTTGGCCACATGCATTTGAATCATCTTCATGATAATAAACACAACAAGACCCACAATTTAATCTCATTAATGCACAAAGGAATATGTACCATCACCAAGAGAGGGTCTTGTCAACGACAAATGATCTAGCATGAACCTGTATTTTTAAGAATTGTTAGTCTACACATAAAATGCATGGATGAACATAAAGGATTTATGACAATCACTTCAACTGAAATGCATGATAATAAATGAAAAGGTGGGATTATATACCATAAAAATACATCCCTTCAAATTATATCAACAAAACCCACTATGTTGATGCAAAAATCATAATGTGATACTGTTGTATATCATCAAAAAAGACCACCATGAGCATAAAGGTTATGCGATAATTATATCATAAAAAATTATCAAATAGTGTTTTCTAATAACAAAAATTGTAAAGCTCATCAAATGCATGATAATAAGTCATGTTGCAAAAGTACATCCCTTCCAATTATATCGAGTGTACTCGCTATGTGCATGCAAAAACCGTGTTGCCAACAAAAAACGTTCATCAATGGACCTGCATTTTGAACACATCCTTAGTATACACGTAACAAACTTGAACATTAAGGTTTAATGATCATTGTTTGAAATGAAATGCATGATAAAAAAACAAGGCACCATTAAAGACCTACTACTCAAGTGTGCTTGAAGGGTCATCTCTTTGTTTAAGAGTATCCAGTATTGCTTCATGATCAGCAGTAGTCACTGTCCATAGCTCTTTGGTCTTCGGTTTTGCTTGATGCTTCAACAACTTGACATTTGTAGCTATAATAAGGTGTGAATACATTATAATGGTTTTGTGTCTCTCATAGTCTTCAAATGCAGGTATGCCATTCTTTCTAATCATGTATGTTCGCAACCAAGTTCCCACAACAACAACTGAAACTGTAGGATATGTGAACCCATCATCATCTGTCACTAGTTGTGTTAGCTTTTGTCTTCCCTGTACACGTCGTGCCAACCAATATTCTGATCTCTCTTCATTCCCTTATGGTGCAACAACTACAAAAACATGTCCTGGCTATACAAGATCTAATAGACGATCATACTCAAGTGAACTTTCCATGTCATCATTTGACAAGGATATTGTTTGAGATAAAGGAGTTAGATAGTGGGGAACCCACATATCAACCCACTCACTTGACTCGCATTGATCCCAATCACACCGAACACAACTCTGACAAAAACAAGCGAACGCTTGTGTCCAAATGGTCCATGTACTTGCGTCTGAGTTGAGAAATGAATGCATCTTTGAAGAATCTTTAATTGTTTGACAATCCAATTTATCTCCCACTGTTCCCTCCTCAACCAACCAAAAGAATCTGCTCACTGCTGAATCAAGAGTACTCGCATGTGACAATGTTGAAGTACACCAATCAACAATAGAATGTGCATCAGAGAAATTTGCACCTGAAATCCTCAATTGCTCCTTAACTAGAGCTCTCTTCAAACATGCACTTGCTCCATCATGCTCTCCCTTCCCATGCCTCGCCTCAAAAAAACACCAAATATGAGGTATACACCTCTCCACATGCATTCTACTCAACCAATAAAACATACGCGCATTCTTGAATCAACCCGTACAGTTATCTGACCATATTATATGTCGGTCAATTGCAATATCTTTCTCATGCAAGAACTCAAAAAAATTCTTGAAAGAATGTTGCACATACTCGGAGGAGTGTGATCTATCATCACTCATATAAAAATGATACTCCCTGATTATCTTCCTGTCCTCTTCTGTACTATCAGGAGCATGTCTATATGTAATGTGAACAAAAATAGCAATCTAGACTGAATTGTAGTACTGAGACTGTACCTCATTCTATGGTTGCAATGTATAGTTCTCTGCAAAATCAACCACCGATACAATAGTGCCAATCAGGAAAGAGTTCTTACACATCCTGAACTGTTGATCCAACCACTGAGACCTATGGGTGTGCCTTGCATACTTGTAGAAAATATTTTCCTTAAAATCCAAAATAAAATCAGCAATACTCACTTCTCTTGAGACTAATTCGCATCTAGAACCTTCACCTCCACTCTTCAAAGTATATTTCACTGTCTCGTATCTTTTTTTCTCAACATAATTATTTCCAACTTGTGTTCACTGCCCTCATGAAAACATGAAACAAACTTTGACAACCCACCGCATTTTGAGCACTTCTCATTCAAACAATCATTTCTATAGAAATAGTAGCCATCATCTCTAGGCCATAAAAATAGATCTTGCAAGTCTCTTGATGATCTTGGAAATAGCATTGCACCACACTCCTGCAACATCTCATTAGTATACATCATAGAATGAATATGACATAAAAGTTCATGGTACATTGAAAACTCCACATGGTACTTGCAACAACAGGAATTGTGAATCTTAAGAGGAACACAATAAAATGGTTTCAAAGATTCAAAGGCCCTTTGTGATATTTGCAAAGTTGGATGTAATTCAGAAAAAAATTTGTACAACATTGTTTGGCTTGATTCCAAGAAATGTTTGGGATGCGGTGTGTGGTCTCGGTTGCTAATTCTTAATTTCAAAACATCCTTTACATTGGGTGACACTCTAGAATTAGAGTGCCAAAATTGTTGAATCTCTTCCTTCACATTGTCAGTCAACTTTCTATCAACACGTGGAAGCCTCCCACCAAATGCTCATGTATCTTGTTGAAGTGGATCGTCATGTCTTTGTCTTCATGCAAGTGCTCTATCCAAAGTTTTATGGTTTATGTTAAAATCAACACAAGTTTGTCTCATTTGACGAGCCTTCCTCAATTGATGGCTTACTAAGGAGGTTGTAATCACTCTTCGAGCGACTCTCTTATCTCTTTCTTTGGTATTCTTTCCAATAGAATTGAGAGCGTCAAATAGATTTTTTACAATAATAGAATTTCTCTCCATCTTCTTGTTCATACGAATCTTCAATTTGTTTAGCAATGGTCTCATCTTTATCATCTTTATCAATTGAACAAAGAGTTGGCATTGCTCGGTCAATGTCTTATTGCTAAAATTTTGGTTGAAAAGTTGTGTAGCCCACAACCGAACGGTTCTTGTTGACCTCTTGCCTTCAAGATTCACAATAATGTTCTCATCAATTTCAAATAACCATTTTAGGGTTCTTGAAGGTCTTGGATTTGGAATTTGTCTTTCATCCATGAGAGGGTCTTCATTTCTAAAGTAATTAGGTGTTACATATGGTTCACTTGGTTGAGAAATTCCACCTTCAACGTTAAAGTTTTCCACATTTTCACCTCCTATGTCAAAATTTTCCACATGTTGAGCATTTTCATTATCACTTTCAACATTTTCAAAATTTTCAATATTTTCACTTTCAAAATCTACATTTTCATTTTCAATAACTTGTGGCACATTTTCAAATTCAATTTCATCTTCAGTTGAAGTAACATTAGCAATATTTAACATACCTTGTCTTCTCCTCCTATGACATTCTCTATCTCTTTCTCTATACACTTCAATTTGGTCATTTGAAAGTTTTCTTTTGCGTTTAGACTTCCGACGACTACTACTCCCCATTTCCCTCCACACATGCGCCTTCGTGATTGACAATGTACGTTTTCACTTTAAGAATCTCCCAAAAGCACAAATTTGTCTCTAGCTGTCTGAAAAACTATAATCCTCGACAGAAAACAGAATATACAGACTATGGGCCGTTGGAATCTACAGAATGGCCCACAAACCCTTTTTTCTCGATTTTTTGTACAAAAATCAGATATCGGATTTTAGTACAAAATTTGTGGTCCCCAAAATAAATTCCCATTGCTGCCATTTATTTGTAATCTGCCACATTGTAGAAATCCGATATCTGATTAAATTGGATATCGGATTTTAGTAGTCATAGAGAGAGAGAGAGGGAGAGGGAGAGAGAGAGAGAGAGAGAGAGAGAGAGAGAGAGAGAGAGAGAGAGAGAGAGAGAGAGAGAGAGAGAGAGAGAGAGAGAGAGGAGGAGGAGCAGGAGGAGGAGGAGAGGGAGAGAGAGAGAGGAGGAGAGGGAGAGAGGAGAGGGAGAGGGAGAGAGAGAGAGAGAGAGAGGAGAGAGAGAGAGGGAGAGAGAGAGAGGAGAGGGAGAGGGAAAAAGAGAGATGGAGAGAGAGAGAGGTGGGGAGAGAGAGGATGGGGTCCTATGGTGTCGTTAGGGGTCATATGGTGTCTTGGGACACCATAGGACCCCTTAAAACACAATATGACCCCTAACAACATGATTTGGTGTCTTAAGGGGTCCTATGGTGTCGTTAGGGGTCATATGGTGTCCATAGGAGTCATATGGTGTCTTCAAACACCATTGGACCCCTTAGGACACAATATGACCCCTTAGGACACAATATGACCCAAAGCGACCCAATATGGTGTCATTAGGGGTCATATGGCATCCTAAGAGGTCATAAGGGTTCATGGGACACCATATGACCCCTAAAGACATGCTTTGGTGTCTTAAGGGGTTCTATGGTGTCCCAAGGAGTCATATGGTGTCTTGGGACACCATAGGACCCCTTAGGACACAATATGACCCCTTAGGACACAATATGACCCAAAGCGACCCAATATGGTGTCATTAGGGGTCATATGGTGTCCTAAGAGGTCATAAGGGTTCTTGGGACACCATATGACCCCTAACAACATGCTTTGGTGTCTTAAGGGGTCCTATGGTGTCCCAAGACACCATATGACCCCTAACGACACCATAGGACCCCTTAAGACACCAAATTGTGTCGTTAGGGGTCATATTGTCTCTCTTTCTCTCTCTCTCTCTCCTCCTCTCTCTCTCTCTCCTTCTCTCTCTCTCTCTCCTTCCTTCTCTCTCTCTCTCTCTCTCCCTCTCCTCTCTCTCTCTCTCTCTCTCTCTCTCTCCCTCTCTCAAAAATATGACTAATAAAATCGGATATCAGATTTCGGCCATGTGGCAGTTTACCTTTTGTATTAAAATCGGATATCAGATAAAATCTGATATCCAGTTTTTGTAGAAAATTTTTAAAATTTCCAATTTAGGCTCGGGAATGCTTTGGTATTTGGTTTGGAAGTGACAAGCTTGGAAAGTCAACTGAAAAAACGTGTTTTTCAGTATTCCTTGATTTTCCAGACTTTACACTAGTGGTTGACGACTTTTTTTTTAACCAAAATTGATAAAATGAAAAGGGTTTTTTAAAGACGTTCCCAACTTTCCAACAATATAAGGCTTGTCTTATTTCAACTTTAATAAATAATTATTATTTATTTTGTAATTGAATTCTGACAATATTCCTGATTGATATACTAATTGAAAAACACTCATAACTTTCAAATGGTATAACATTTTTTGAAACCGAAACATGCGTCACATCCTATGCTTCGGCTACTATAGGGAAAAACAAATAAAAAATTAAATTTCATAAATTTTTGACCAAGTTAAGGTGGTCAGGCGTAGGAGTTTCTGAATTTTTGAAAAAGCTGTAGTAAAAAATTCATAAATAATTATTTAATTTATAAATAAAAAAAAAAAATGTGTCACATCCGGACATGAGTCTAATATTTATATTATAAATATTATAAAAAAACATTAAGATTTGATTGTGATTAGGGTGGTCAAACATACGTCTACTTCTTATTTTTTTCCTGAAATTTTAGTACCATTGCATTGAAATTTGAAATTTTCATCAAAGAGGATTTTTTTTTCCAAAAAACAACTAGTAGTTTAGAAACTACATTCAATTTTCTATATATTCTCTTCTTACATATTTTAAGAATAATGTTCACAACTTATTCAAATTTTCATTTCAAGTTGCATAACTCTGATTTTCTGAAATTTCATTGCCACTTAAGGGCCTGTTTTGGCACACCATGATCCTGCACATACCCTAGATAGTCATAATATATTTTCCATAATAAGCTCAATGATAATAATAGCTCAAGAATTTCATTCACCTCCATATCTTCTACTTTCCATCCTCCTTTCTCATGTGTCCTCCATCATCCTTCCCCGCACTCATGTAGTTTAGAATCATAGGATTGAGTATAATGAAACACTAAAAACATCTTCATTCCATGGAGTGTCCAACTACATTATCATATGTTAGTATGCATCATACATATCACATAGGTATAAATCATACAACATCCATCCTCCATATCAATAGATTAGTTTGTATATATCATCATAACATATCCAACACACACCACCTATTATTAAACACATAAACATGATTTCATACATCACATCATCATACATAGCATAAGTATATAGAAAATAAAATTAATCTCAGAAGAATCATATGTGCATCATTAGATCATACATAGCATCATATAGATTAACCACATCATCATGATAGAACATAATATAAGCATCATAGAATCATAACATGGCATCTCATCATAAGACATATAAATAGCATCAAAGCATAAGCATAATCACACATTCATCACATAACATCCTAAGTATATCATCATCACCAAAATAGATCATCTCTCATATGTGTGTGTACGTGTGTGTCATAATATAATGATGTCAAAAAATCACATGACTACAACTATCCCAGGTGTCTATATCACACCAAAATTGATACATGGATTCGAGAGGACTATGATGAAATCCCTCCCTCAAAGCTAGTAGGCCTCGATGGAATCTGAGTACCTGGTGATGGTCCAATTGCTGAAAATAGGGCAAATAACTGAGAGGGCGGGGTGAATCATTTATCACCAAAACTTATAGGAACCTACTTTAATTTTAGATTTGATAATTAAAAATGAAATCTTGAAACATCAACACAATATTAACACACATAACACCAAGATTTTTGACATGGAAAAGCCGATCAAGGGAAAAACCACTGTGGGAACCTAACCACAATATGATGATAATATGTTAAAAGTATATGAAATATTACAATGGGGAATACAAATGCATTCAGGCACATTGCCTAGAGCTCACTACTAAAAACAAATAACAAGGAGGGCTACAACCCTTGGGAAGGCTCACTACCTTACAAATAGATTCATATCACTTCCAAAAAATCATGAACTAAGAAATAACATTCTCAATGCCTGACAATTCCAGTTAAGAACATAACACATTCATCTTCTCTTTCACTTCTACTTTGCATCCTAATGATTAATACATTATTCACACACTCTACATAATACCTCACACAAGATCATTACATTTATTTGTACATGCCATCAACCTATCTTTCAAGTTTGACTCAACACTCATCACCTAATTATAAAATATAACCATACACACTACAATATCATATATAGACCAAAACAATGTTGGCTAAGACATAACATGGACCTAAATCACCACCTTGAATATGAAACACCTCCAAGAATTATGCCTTGAGCATCAACAACATGCTACACACATCATGTCGTCCAAGAACATGAAGAACACCACCAGATCGAAGAAATCATCAACAACAAGCTCTCTGATCAATGCAGACCACCAACATGAATGACACATAATACATAAGCATCCATAAGCATCATGAATTATTACAACAACATCCGCACCAACTCAAATTACTAGAATCAACATTATAAGATCATACTAAATCTCAAGAACACTAACTGAATTGATTGTCAACCTGAAATATTCACTTGCGAACCTCCAAATTATGAACCACTTGAATTGAGGACACACATCAACTTCCCATACATAATCCAAAATCCACAGAACAAGATATTGTTAGGTCCCAGAGACAACTGAGAGGGGGGGGGGGGGGGGTGAATCAGTTGTCCAATAAATTCAAACCAAAATTAACTTAACCAAAACTTAATGCTTAATACCGGTAAACCAAACTTTGTGCCGATAGAGAGTTTATTAGTTAATTGCAGTACTGGTAAAGATTAATGCATGAAATAGAAAGACAATAACATCCACAACACATAACACAAGTATTTGTACGTGGAAACCCTGTAAGGGGAAAAACCACGGTGGGAAACCTTACCCACAATCAAATGATACTACTGCAGATAGTATGTGTGTACAATATGGAGTCTGCACATGTAGAAAGGCCAACAGAAAGGCCAAATGCCTAGAGCTCACTGCTCAATCACAAAATGGGAGTCACACTGACTACAATTGGATGGTTAAATCCAATGATAATGTACTGCTCAAAATATCATCTTCATATATTGGATTTAGTACCAGTTTAGCTCTGATTTGCCTTCTTCAAACCTTGCTTCAATCTTGAATGATGTCTGTGTGTATAGCTCTGCTTCTATTTGCATATACCTTATCACAATCCTTTTTTCAATCCTATGTCAATCTCACAAATGAGGTCTTACATTTATACCATAACCTAGGACCAAATGAGTAGGTCGGCTCACTAAGAGATATTAAAATAAAATCAATTACAAATGAATCAATATGTGATGCATGATGTCGACTCAATGCATTTACAATAATAAAAAATCATCTTCATGATGTGTCATGCTGATCTGGAATAGATATGCTTGCCGATGCATAACCTAGACCTATTTGCTGGTAACAACAATTATGCAAACTCGATAAAACCAATGAACAAATCACCAAAATAAAGTGTCTACATGATGTCTTTGACATAACCAAGTAATCTTCAAGTCATTCCAAGTGCTGCTAAACAATATAACCTACCGATGAACCAAATACCGGTGACTGTGCATAAGTCACTAACATGCCGGTGAATATAATCAAGAATCTCCAAGTGTTGATAAGTGTTGACAAGTGTTGACATCAATGAAAAAACCATATCAACATATCCAAAATACCAACAATCTCCCCCTTTGGCATTGATGGCAACACAATATGGAAAAACCATCAAAGTGCCAAAACAAAAATGCAAAAAATAAAAAAACCAGCAATCTCCCAAAGAGATCATTAACTAGAAATCAAAATACAGATACAGAGAGTAATAATCTCTCCCCCAAAGATAATCTCTCCCCAAAGGGATAATGTGTTTTTCCATAACAATCTCTCCCCCTTTGACATCAAATGCCAAAGCAATACAAAAACCAGATTCAAATACAAAATACCAACTCATTATAAAATACCAACTACTCCCCCTGAAAAGTAGGTCTCCTCATCAAAGCCGAAATAAAATATTTCTCTGTTAATTCTGTCGGTTGATGACAAACATCAACTGTCTAAGTCTCTACCAGTGGGGGTATAACCCCAAGATGCTCTCTGAGATATTCAAAAGTCTCCTTAGGCAAAGGCCTAGTAAAAATATCTGCAATCTGCTCTTTAGTATTCACATAAACCAATTTCACTTCTTTTGCTTCAACATTCTCTTTCAAAAAATTTAATTTGATAGAAACATGTTTAGTTTTTGAGTAAAGTACCAGATTCTTAGATATATCAATTTTCACCATATTATCACAGTAAATTGTTATAGGTTCCTTACATTTTACCTTTATGTCCTTCAACATTTGTTTAATCCATAATACCTGTGTGCAATTAGTTGCTACAACAACATATTTTGATTCTTCTATTGATAAAGATGTGAAACTTTGTTTCTTGCTCAACCAAGAAATTAATCTGCTACCAGGAAAAAATGCTCCATCGGTGGTATTTTTTTCTGTCATCTACATCTCCTTCCCAATTTGCATTTGTGTATGCACATAAATCAAAGTTTTCATCTCTAGGATACCATAACCCAAGATTTGTAGTGCCTTGTAGATACCGAAAAATCCTTTTCACTGCTGATTCATGATTTTCTTTAGGATTACTCTAAAATCTTGAAACAATATATACTACATTCATAATATTAGGTCTTATTTGTGTCAAATACAACAAACCTCCTATCATAGACTTGTATCTAGTCGGATTAATAGGTGTTGATTCATCCTTCAATGATAATTTATCAGTTGTAGTCATACGCGTGCTTGCCGGTTTAGAGTTTTCCATGCCAAATTTCTTTAGTAATTCCTTCAAATACTTAGATTGACTTAAGAATATACCTTTATCAGTCTATGAAATCTGTAATCCTAAAAATAATTTTATCTCCCCAATCATAGACATTTCAAATTCTTCCTGCATCTTTTTATAAAAGTCTTTACATAATCCATCTTCTCCTCAAGGATTATATCATCAACAAAAACTTCTATAACGAAGATGTCATCATTAGTCACTTTGTAATATAAGTGGCTATTAGCATTACCTTTAGTGAAACCAGTCTTCAAAACATATTTATCTAATCTAGCATACCAAGCTCTAGGGGCTTGCTTGAGTCCATACAAAGCTTTCCTTAACTCGTAAACCATATCTTTCTCATCTGCCAATGAAAATCCACCGAGTTGTTCAATGTAAACTTCTTCTTCAAGATCACCATTTAGAAATGCACATTTAACATCCATTTGATATACTTTGTAGTTCTTGTGTGCTGCAAAAACCAAGAATAATCTGACTGCCTCAATTCTAGCTACCGGTGCAAAGGTTTCATTATAATCAACTCCTTCTTTCTGTGAATATCCCTTACACACTAGCCTTGCTTTATTTCTGATTACCTTACCATCTTCATTAAGTTTATTTTTGAATACCCATTTAGTTCCAATTACATTTTTGTCTTTAGGCCGGGGAACCAACGTCCATGTGTTATTCTTTTCAATTTGTTCTAATTCATCTTCCATAGCTTTAATCCAGTGTTTATCTTCACATGCCTCATTAATTGATGCTGATTCAATTTTAGAAATAAGACAAACCTCTTCATTTTCCAGTCTTCCTCTAGTCATAACACCTTGATACTTTTTCCCAATTATCTGATCTTCAGAGTGGTTCAATCTTACATACTGGGGTGTCTTTACTTGCTGCTGTTCCTCAGTTACCGTGGAATTTTTTCAGATAATTTCGGTGTGATTGGATTAAAATTCTGTACCGGTGTACTTATTGTAGGTTCATTTGATATAATCTTTGTTGCTAGTTCAGAGTCCATGTACCTTGAATTACCTCTAAATTGTTCATCAATCTTCATATTTGCACTCTCAACAATTTTCTACAATCTCTTGTTAAAACATCTATATGCCTTGCTCTTAGATGAATAACCAAGAAATATTCCTTCATCACTTCTAGGATCAAATTTGCCAATATACTCATCTCTTCTAATATAGCATTTATTTCCAAATATTCTGAAATATTTAAGAGTAGGAGTATTACCAAACCATAGTTCATGAGGGGTCTTACCGGTTTCACCTTTGATGTGAACTTTGTTGAATGTGTAAACCACTATACTCATTGCTTCTCTCCAATATATGTGAGTTAGATTTGCTTCAGATAGCATACTTCTGGCTGCATCCAAAATAGTTCTATTTTTCCTTTCCACAACTCCATTCTGCTGGGGTGTCCGGGGTGCTAATAACTGTCTTCTGATTCCATTCACTTCACAGAATATATTAAATTCCTTAGATGTGAATTCACCTCCTTGATTTGATCTTAGACATTTGATTTTCTTACCGGTTTCATTCTCTACCATTACCTTGAATAGTTTGAATTTCCCAAGTGCTTCTTATTTCTCCCTGAGAAAAGTAACCCAACACATTCTAGAATAGTCATCAATGATTAGCATAAAATGCCTATCTCCTTGTAAACTTGCTGGACCACATAAATCAGTATGAATCAAGTCAAGAACATTATTGGATTTTTCTGGAATACTCTTAAAAGATGCTCTAACTTGCTTTCCAAATTGACATTCCTTACATACTAGATTGTGAGGTTTAACAATCTTAGGTAAATCCCTAACTACCTTAGTTGTACTGATTTTCACAAAGCAATCAAAATTTACATGACAAAGTCTCTTATGCCTTAACCAACTTTCATCATTATGTGCAATCAAGCATGTCTTCTCACTATTATTCAAATGAAAAATATTACCTCTAGTCTGATTACCAGTTGCAATTTCCAAACCATCTCTATTCATGATTTTGCATTTACCATTCTTGAATTGTAACTGAAAACCTTTTTCAACTAATTGACCAACACTCAAAAGATTATGCTTCAAACCTTCAACATAATAAACATTATTAGTATTGTGCTTACCATCAAAAGATATAGTGCCTTTTCCTTTGATCAAACAAGATTTATCATCTCCAAATCTCACTAGACCTCCATTGTATTCGTGAAAGGTTAAGAATTTACTTTTATCACCAGTCATGTGATGTGAACATCCAGAATCAATGATCCATTCATCCTTATCTTCAATTTTAGTTGCTAGGGCCTGCTCTACCGGTTGAACAGTAGGTGTCGGTTGATCTTCTATTATAGAAACTGTAGACGTATAAAAATGACCATATTCCTAAATGAATATTTTATGTTCATTCCTCTATTTAGTTAAATCTAATTTAATTAAATTACCTATATTCTTCTATTTTATTAAGTAAATTATTCAATTTACTTAGTTAAATTCACTTATGTCATTTAATTGAATAAATCTAATTTATTCAATTTCCCAAATTACAACTAAATTGAAATAAAACATTTTATTTTAATTAAATCCTTTTATTCCTCATCCACTTGCAAAATCCTACATCTCCCACTTGCCTCTTAAACCCCCTTCTAGACTCTTCTAATCACTTCTAAATTAGCCTAACCCATCTCCTAAATATTTTCACATCCCTAAGCAAGGGGAAGTCACTTCTCAAACCCTCAAAGTCTTTGAAAACCATTAAAGGCTTCAACAAATTAACTTTGAAAGTCTTCCAAACCATTAATGGTTAACTCAACCCTCCAGCATGACTGGAGACTTTCTCTAAACTCAACCCACATCTAACCCAAGGGTCTCATCAAGCATTCATTGCTTTGACCATGGTTATCCCTTTAACCCTTGCACAAGAGTTTATCCTTTGGGTAAAAGCTTTATCCAATGGATAATCTTAACCTAACCTTAACCCTTACCCCCTAGGGTAACCATGAGGTCTTCTCAAGCATTTAATGCTTCCTACCTCTCCTCTCAACTGGTCTTATGTTGACAATTGTCACCATTTCATTGGTGAAAATTGTAAACATGGATTGCCAACTTTCAAACTTGACCATTGATTAACTCTTTCAATCCTGGCCATCCATTTCCTTATTTTCACTATAAATAGAGCTCTCCTTCCTCCATTTTAAGCATCAATGTAAACTTTAGTATCTCATTTATGCTCAATTTTATCAACACATTTAGCCTCTTTTGTATTATGAAATAGTCTAAATAAGCATTTTTAGAGTATTTTCTTTATCATTATCTTAGAACATCAACTAGTATATCATGTTAGGATAGTGTTTCTACTAATCTTGTCATCTTATAATCTAGTTTGTTGCATTTGTAGAAACATGCATAAATAGGATGCATTCATGTTAGAATTAATCTAAAGCATCCCTCATTCTTGCGTTAGTCATCCCTAAGTCACTTTGCTTAGTGATCTAAGAGCAAAGACATTGGCTTGAGGGACCTTGTGAGATAGAGAACCATGGAACTAACCTTGGGAAGTTGAGCTATCCTTCATAGCTCCATAACTTGCACCAAGAAGTCCCATGTGTGTGTGTGGACAAGTCTTTTGGAACATTTTCATATTTTGAGTTTCATAGACCCGTTTTTCCTGCATACATTTATGGTGCCCATCGTGGGGCTCTACCCCATTAATCAAATCAGTTTTAAAAAATAATCACTTTTGTAGGTACACGGGAAACATGAATTAGTGCATGGGGAACATCCCTTAGTGCATCAAGTTAACATTCTAGCGCATCACGCTCACTATTTAGCACGTCAGTTCTATTCTATAGCGCATGAAGTCTTTATCTTAGCACATCATTCCCACTAATATTTGTCGCAGGTCTCGGTGTAGGAGGAAAATAGAGTGATGCATCAGGAAAACAGAGTAGCGCATCTGAAACACAGTTTAGCGCGTTAGGACTATTCGACAGCACATCCGAATTACATCGTAGCCCATGCAGTCCTTTCTGTAGCACATCATAGACAGAGACAAAAACTAAAAACTGTAACCAAATGTAAAAAAATAGACTTGTTGAAGTCCACAGATTGTCTAACAATTTTGCTTGTTATTTTGTAGGGTTCTAACAAATTTCTTGCAAATAGGAGCTTAATTGTAGGTTCATTAATTAGTTTAGGTTTTTACTAACTTAGTCAAGTTAGTTAAGATATAAACTTCTTTTGATTCTTGTTAAAATTGAACTCACTTTTGTTTGGGCTTTAAAATGAACCACAACAACAATCTTTTCTTTCTTTTCTAGGAGAAAAAAATTCTCAATTTGGGCTCTAAAAAGAACAACACAAATTTTCATTTTTGCGAAATCAAAGGGCTTAAAAAGAATTTCACCATCCTTTGGTGTATAAAAGGATCCATTTTAGGTTTTAGCAAAGTAAAGAATCACACAAAGTCCAAAGGTCATTTGCAACCAAAGAGGGAAGATCTTCCCCTTTGGATCTATTTATTTTGTTGACCAACAATCGATTTATTTTGTTGACGAAACATCGGATTTACTTTGTTGATGCTTTCTTTTCAAATATATCAGAAAATCATTGCCATGAAAGGTTGAAATAAACACCATGTTTTTGTGGAGCAACATCTCCATATAGATCTTAGAAAATCATTGACTTGAAAGGTAAAAAGAACCTTGTTTTCCTTGTTTCAAAAGTAGAAGGTATATGCTCTCCCCTTAATTGGGTGATCAAAAAGCTAGACTACTCTTATGTTTTTTAGTCATACATCATTTAAATCCTTTAGAAGGTCTGCCTTCCTGAGGGGTTGAAAAAATCTTAAAGCTATTTATGGCCGGTGTGAAGGGAATGACCTAAGTGGGGAACGACTTTGTTGCCAAGAGTTCCAACCCACTATAATCAAAAGTGGAGGTTGACGAAAGTCCCTTCAACGGTTTTTCTCAGTGATTAGCCTTCCCCCAGTATCCTTGAGATACATAAAGCCTTTGTTCTAAAGGTTGGGAAGCCTCCCGAGGGAGTTTATCATTGAAGACCGAATGGGAAGCTTGATTATGAACCATAGTATAGAAATTTTGAGCTGAGTCAGTAACCAGACATTTGCAATATCATAGTGCAAGGGTGGGGAAGAATCCACCCCCAAGATCACTCACCATATATCTCCCAAGATAACTACTCAATTATGAAGCAATTCACTTTGAGTTAATTTCTGGCAAAAGGCAAAAAAATGGGTGCCCCTTAGGGGGTGACATGACTGTTTGAGCTGACGGAGTATCGAGATTAGTGGGCAATGATATTACTTATGACCTTTGAGTAAAGAGTCTTTTTGAAGTGTATTATTTGTATCCAAAACCTATTAAAAACATTGGGGATTTGAACACATCCTCACAGAACATACGTTTAGATTAAGCAAAAATGGTTGTCTCTTTGGTGCTGTGCTTTCATTTGTTATCTCAGAAAATCATCTATCAGTACTGAAAACTCAAAACAAACTTCCAAAATTGCAGAAAACAACCAAGTCAATATTTTCAGGGCAGTTTTAGCACATAAGAGCAACTTCTTAGCACATAAGAACCATCTCTTAGTGCATTAAACGTTCTCTTTAGCACATCAAGTCTTAATAGTGATGCTTCATCAAAAATCTAAAATCAACAGTAGTAGTTAGCATGTTCTGAAAATAGTGTAGCACATGAAAGCATCAACTTAGCGTGTTGAAGTCAACCTTTAGTGCATAAAGTTTAACTATTAGCGCGTAGAAGGCCCATATTAGCACATGACCTTCTGAACAGAAACTAAAACAAAGTTAAATAGTATAAATCAGTTAACGCATAGAAGGGGGCAACATAGCGCGTAGGGTCTTTCATTAGCGCATTGAGAACTTTCTATAGTGCATCGCATCTCTGTTTTAGCGCGTGACAGAAACTAGAAAAATAGGGGGCAAAACAGAGGTCGAATTGGAAAATTTTGAAAACATTTTTGGAAACCTCCTTTCATCAGCTCGAGCTTCATCAAATCATGATACCAAAAATAGAGTATCAAAAGTTATTTCCAAAGTGAGTTTCTCATCAAACAAAAGTTGTCCAAAATCTAAAACTGGTCGCACGATAAACATATCTATCCTATCAAAATCAGGAAACCTCATTGTAGATATCAAATAGGTCCTTCAATCAAATGGATTTTCATCCCAAAACACACTTGCTCTAAAAACTCCAAGTTGTCAAACTGAGTTTCCATATCAGGAAAGCTTGTATTCCATATCGTTTGATACAATTTGTCATGAGGGGGCATCTAAACCTTCACTTGATAAAGTAAAACTTGAGTTTCCAAAACAAGCTGAACTAAATCCAAAACAAATCAAAGGAAACCATTGATCATTTGTGCATGACTAATCCTCATATTCTGAGAAGAAGAAATATTTATCATAACACTAAGTTGAAGAAATGACAACCTAGTCCATCAAAACTTGCCAAAAGAAATAAATTTTTATACATCAATCATCAACTCTTCAAATCTCATCGAACTTTCCTTCATCATGTGTGATTATATATTCAAAACAAATCAAATGAATTTGACAAGGAACTTTTGAAGACTAGAGCATTCTGTCAAAAATCCGCATTCAGTCAACTAATAAATCACGGAGGAAAGATCAATCCAACATTCTTTCTTGACGAGTGCATCACTTATAACTTCCCAAGGTTACCACCACCAACCCCCAAATATTTCTAAAAATGCCAACTGTCACTCATTCTCAATGAAACAAACAAAGTGAAACACAACCAGAGTCCAACATGAATTGAAGATTGTCCAATCCTTTTGAAGGTCCAAATTTAGAAGACACTGAAATTTCTGAGGAACTCCTCCAAGAGTGTCAAGAAAGTGCTTCATTTCAAAAACTTGTAGAAAGACTCATGGAAAATGACAAAGAAAAATATCTGCTCATGCTCACCAGCAAAGGAGTTAAACTATCTGAAGACTTCGACACTGACATTTTTAGAACAAAGTCCCAACACTATGACTATCAAGAACAACAAAGAGAGGAAGAAGAACGTGACCCTGAACTAAACATACCCGAGGAGAATCTACCAAAATAGAATTTGCCTGACCTAAACATCCTAGAACATAACATATCATTCCACACACCATTTCAACTGAGAACTAATGCAAGGGAATAACTCTTCCCTTGGCAAAATAATGCACCCTTGGTTGCTCTTACACAACAAATGCAAATGCTGCAAAGACAAATGCAAGACATGCAACAAGGGACAACAATACGGTATTCATTAAATGAAATATGTCCTTATCCTTTTGATAGATGACTAAACATGGTGCCTTTTCCTCCAAATTCAAACATTCCCAAATTTGACAAATGAGATGGGAAGAGCGATCCCCATGACCATGTTCAAGAATTTTGTACAATGAGTCTCGAATTCACTTATGATGATACCTATTTGATGAGGTTAATCCCAAGAAGCTTGGGAGGGAAAACAATGGAATGGATATCCAAAATCACGCCACCTGTTAGATTATTTGATGAATTAGTTAACAAATTCATAACTCAATATTCCTATAACATTCAACATGCTATCACAATGCTAGATGTCTGTAATACCAAACAGAGAAACAATGAGACATTCATGGTATTCCTCCAACGTTGGCGATGTATGGTTTCAAGATATCCTCGTGATGTGCCCGAAAAGGAAAAGATGGAGATTTTCATCGACAACTTGAATAGTGAGATGAGTTACATACTCAAGCTCCAATGTATACCATCTTTCACCAAATTGATTGAAAATGGCATCCAAGTAGAAGAGGCGTGTGTCAAGAAAGGAACATTGAAGTTCTTCAAAGAAGGAACAAGTTCATCCAATTACAACAATCAAAACAATAACAACTTAGACAAATCTAGATTCTGGACCAGAAACAAAAACAATGGAAATGATGGAGGAAATGAATCAAATGATCCAAAATCCAAGCAGCTCGTGCTTGCATTATTAGGTAATCCTCAAGCTACAAAGAATCCCAAAGGTGCTAACCCAGACACTAACACTTATGCACTGAATACCAATCAAGATCGACTTAACACAAACAACCCCAACCATGCTCAAAACAATAACACTAATCGGGGACCTAATCCAAACTCAAGGGGCAATACAAACAACTTTCAAAAACGCATTTACACACCACTAGGGTAATCACTAGAATCAGCATTCAGAGAACTCTTGGCAAATAAAATCATTTCATTACCTGTAACGAGAAACTTCGAACCACAAGTCAAACCACCTTGGTGGAATGACTCACACTTTTGTGATTTTCATCGCAACAAAGGTCATCAAACCAATGATTGCATGAGGCTGAAGAACATTGTCCAAGACATGATTGATAGAGGTGATTTAACAATCAATGGTCTCAAGACAAATGGTGACCATGGAGCCTTCAATAATCCTCTTCCAAACTACAACAAGGATGGAGCTTCAACCTCAAATGATACACATGGAGCTCGTATCAATCACATTTATAATAACACCACCAATCATATATCAGCCGAGGATAATCAAGTCAATGTTATCATGATAAAAAACAAGTGTGAACATGAATCTGTCAACGTAACAACAAGAGATCAAAAATATGTCTTGAAGGGACATATGTCAACAACAAACACGGTACCCAAGATTCAATATGATCTAGTCAGTCAACTGCGCAAAACTTCTGCTCAAATATCTATACTAGAGTTGCTGAAACTTTCGCTAAAATACAAAGACATATTGGAACAAGCGTTATTAGAAACAAATATACCACAAGATCCGGATGCTGACAAATTCCAAGGCATGGTGGCTCATATGACAGGGCCACATAACCTCACTTTTTTTGAGCACGATAATATCTCATTGAGTCACCCACACAATACTCCACTCCATATCGAAGTCATGGTCTATAAACACCGAGTTAAATGAGTATTAATAGATGGAGGAGCTGGACTCAATATTTGTACCTTAAAACTTATCTGTGCATTAGGATTCTCTGAGGAGTCTATTGATCCATACAAAAGGATCACCATCAAGGCATATGATGATGAAGAAAGATTGTCTAAAGGAACAGTCCTATTGCCAATTCAGGTAGGATCAATACAAAAGGATACCATGTGCCAGGTCTTGGACATAGACCTCACCTACAATATCTTATTGGGTTGGCCTTGGATACATGAAATGCAAGCAGTGCCTTCCACTTACCACCAATGTGCAAAGTTCCCATATAATGGACAAGAAGTTTCCATATCAGCCGATCATAATCCATTTCAACATTATAATGCTATGGGGGTAGCCCAAGAATGGTTGGTTCCATATAATAGAGAAAAACAAGGTTATTCAACACCAGATCCTCAGTAGGAAAAACCTAAATCTCTATCCATGGACTTCAAACAAAAGATGAAAATCAAAGAACCAGGTATGGGAGAATACTCTTTGGAACCCATGTGTTTAACTAAACTGCCTACATCACCTAAATCTCATGGATTACCTTCAGCATCAACACATCAAGCAACACAACCCATCACCAAGTTTGATGGCAAGTTTATCCAACTAGGCACTCTAGCACATGAATTAGAAGAAAAGGACGTCCTTAGTTGGCTATACAAAGATGAGGAAGAAATCAAAGCAGCTACTATAGAAGTCACTATACCAACCCACTTGTATGGTAAGGGCTATCTAATCATGCAATAGATGTCATACAATGGTAAAGGCCCTATCGGCAAGCGTAAGGAAGGCGTCACAGAACCCTTAAATCCTCCTTCACAATTTTGTAAAGACAAAAAGGGATTGGGACATGAACACACCATACCACCAAGGAAAACACCAAGCAAATATCACAAACCTCAGTGGAAGGCAAAGAAGAAATACACAGAGGACTCATGGTAAGAAGCACTATTTGAATCAGCAGAGACAATATGAAAAGAATGTGAATACTAAGAAAAAGGGAAGCATCAAGAGAAACCAGTCCTTCAATCAGCATAAATACTTTGTGAAGAGGTACATCATATTCAAGAACCTATTTCTAACAAAGTAGAATCACCTCAGGGCAACATCATTCCTCCCTAAGAAGAAACAGTATACGAACAAATGCAAAGAATAGAAGCAGGATCTGATGCAGAATCAAAGAAAACCAGCAGACTAGTATCAATTATCAAAGATCTATTTTCGCCATTCAACAAACCTATTCACAACACTAAAAGGATCTAGGATAAAACCTCAGAGACTGATTCAAATGAATATGAATGGGGTAGCTGCTCAAATGCTACTGAAGATACCACTAAAAATACTAGTTCTATATCCCTTTCTCAAGAAGAACATAGCACATAAACTAGACTACTTGAATTTGGACCACATAATATCTATGACACTAAGGAAAATGAGTAGCAACATTATGAGCAAGTCTACAAGGAAGATGAAACCATTAAAGACCTTGACAAAATCCTTAATCTTAATAACCTAGCCAATCACGAGGATACCTCTGTCCTAACACTAACATCAACAGAACTTGATCCACCTAACAACTCCTTACCACTTGTCTTTCCTAACCTTATAGACTAGGACGAACCTGAAACTCATGATATACCAATTTTCCCAAATGACGAATCCATTATCCATTACTTATGTACCATCAACCCGGAAATAGACTCTACCGGTGAACAGAATAGTGATGTCTGCAATCAGGAGGGTGCCAAGTCTCTCAGTCGCAAAAATGAAACCCATAAAGGATCTAATGCTGAAAACCAGTCAATGGCAGCTCTAGATCACAAAAAAGTAAAGATAAAGGATGCATTTGAGGGTGAAAACCTTTTTAAGGCACCTAAAGATGGGAGACTTGACACTCTTCCTGAGCATTATCACGAGTGATCACCCATATTGATTGAGCCCACTCAATCAACCAACATTGGTACTACAGAAACAACCAAAAATATACACCTTGCAAAATCTCTGACAACATAAGAAAAACCAGAGTTTATCAAATTCTTCAAAGAAAAGCAAAATCAACTTTCCTTGGTCATACGTAGATATGCCCAAGATTGATCCATAATTAATCATGCATCACTTGTCTATGGCTCCAGGAGCTAAACCGATTAAGCAAAAACTGAGAAAAATGAATCCACATGTGGCACTCATGGTTAAGGCTGAGCTGAAGAAACTATTGGATGTCAAATTTATTTGACCTATTGACTATGCTGAATGGATTTCAAACATTGTGCTAGTTTCAAAACCAGATGGCAGTATCAGAATATGCACAAATTTTAGAGATGTCAACAACACCTGTCCAAAGGATGACTTTCCTTTACCAAGTATTGACATAATTGTAGACCTCACAGCAGGCCATGCAATGTTATCACTAATGGATGGTTTTTCAGGATATAACCAAATCAAGATTGCCCCAAAGGATCAAGATAAAATAACATTCACCTGTCCTTAGGGAACATATTGTTGGAATGTCATGCCTTTTGGCTTAAAGAATGCTGGGGCAACTTATCAATGAGCAATGACAACAATCTTTCATGATATGATGCATACTTTCATGGAAGACTATGTGGATGATTTACTAGCTAAATCCTTCACCAGAGTAGAACATCTAAGCATCTTAGAAAATATTTTTGAACGATTGGAAAAATTCCAAGTTAGGCTCAACCCTAAGAAGTGTGTCTTCAGGGTTACATTAGGCAAATTGTTAGGCTACATAGTCTCAGAAAAAATAATTGAAGTGGATCCAGCAAAGGTACAAGCCATCATGGAAATGACACCACCAAAGAATATCAGCCAACTTAGATCTCTACAAGGATGGCTCCAATCAATCAGGCAATTCATCGCTTAGGTAGCAGATAAAAGTCTACCATTCAATCATCTGCTACATAAAAATGTACCATTCAGATGGGAAGCCAAGTGTGCAAAATCCTTCTATCAAATCAAGCAATATATGATGAACCCACCAGTTCTGGTACCACCGATAGCAGGAAAGCCACTCATTCTCTACATTTTGACAATAGATAAATCTCTGGGGGCACTGTTAGCACAAGAAAATCAAGAAGGCAAGGAATGAGCAATATACTACATCAGTAGGATATTGAATGACTATGAGCTCAATTACATATTTATTGAGAAAGCCTGTTTAGCTGTGGTCTTCGCCTCTCAAAAATTCTGCCACTACATGCTAGCTCATACAATTAAGCTAGTCGCAAAAATTGATCCTCTCAAATATTTACTCAGCAAAGCAGCTCTTACAGGCCGATTGGCTAAATGGGTCATGATTCTCAGTGAATTTGATATCCACTAAACAAAGCAAAGAGCTATCAAGGGACAAGTAATAGCAGATCAACTAGCAGAAGCACCACTACCTGGTAAACAACCAATGGAGATCAAATTTCTAGACAGGGACGTTCTTGCTATCTCTACAAAACAATGGACCCTATACTTTGATGGATCATTTACCCAACACGGCTCAGGTGCTGACATTTTATTCATCACTCCAGAAGGACACACCATACCAAGATCCTACAGACTTATGTTTTCATGCACAAATAACGTTGCTGAGTATGAAGTACTGGTCACAGGAATCAAGATAGCTATAGAATAGAAAATCACAGAACTAAAGGTCTATGGAGATTCACAACTGGTTATCAATCAAATCAATGATGACTATCAGACGAAAGATGACAAGTTACTACCCTACAAAAGAATGGTGGATGACTTCAAACAATACTTTGTACACATCATCTTCGCACAAATACCAAGGTTGGACAATAGAGCAGCTGATGCCATGGCTACTATCGCTTCACTACTGCAAATTCCAGAGCAACAGAGTCATTACGAGTTTCTGGTAGAGCAACTGTTCTCCCCAGCCTATGATCATTCCGCATCCCAGGTCATCTACGCCTTAACTGGTTCAGACTCCCCCTTATATGGAATGATATACGACTATCTTAAGAACAATATCCTACCCATTGACTTGTCCCAAAACCAAAAACGTAACTTTATCCGACAAGCGGCCCGTTATACCTTTATTGCTGATACTTTGTACCATCGAGGTCTAGATGGTACTCTTCTTCGTTGCCTTGATCGTAATGAATCTGACTCCGCTTTACATGAGCTTCATGAGGGTATATGTGGCACACATTCCAGTGGTACTCCTCTTGCTAAAAAACTTCTAAGAATGGGATATTACTGACTGACAATGGAAAAAGATTCTTATCACTTTGCAAAGAAGTGTCCTAAATTCCAAATCCATGGCAATCTTATACATGCACCAGCATAGTAACTGCAACCATTCACAACATCCTGGCCCTTTTGTTAGTGGGGACTAGACTTAGTCCACAAAATTCATCCTTCATCTTCAAATGGACACAAGTTCATTATAACTGCAATGAAATAGTTTACCAAGTGGATTGAAGCAGTCCCCATGACCACAGTGTTTGGGAAATAAATTGCCTCTTTTATCCTTAATTATCTGATTTGCAGATATGGCATTCCAAGTTCCACCATCATAGATAATGGGCAACCTTTCAAAAATTAGGATGTGAGAGAACTATGTGAATGATTCAAAATCCAACATCGTTTCTCTACACCATACTACCTACAGGGAAATGGTCAGGCAAAAGCATCCAACAAAACGATATTGAAAATTTTAAAGAAGATACTCAATGATGCAGGTAAAGATTGGCATGTACAACTCAATCCAACACTTTGGGCATATATAACTAGCATCCGCACATCGATAGGAGCTATGCCATATTCATTGGTGTATGGATTAGAAGCAATTTTACCCCTGGAGGTAGAAATTCCATCTCTCAGAGTCTCTTTGAAACGCTTAATCCTAGATGAAGAATATCAAGTTAACCAACTGGAAGAACTTGAACTTCTAGATGAAAGACGTCAACATGCCTACACTCATCTCAAAGCATATCAACAACATATGTGCAGAAGCTACAACCACAAGGTCATCCCTAAAAACTTCAAAATAGGTGATCTAATACTCAAAGAAAATCCTAGAAATCAACAGGATCGAGAAAAGAAAGGGAAGTTTGAACTTAACTGGTTGGGTCCATATGTCATCATCTCAGCCTATGGATCAGGCACCTATCAACTAGCTACCTTAGAAGGAGATGTTGTTGACGAACCCACCAACAACATCCATTTGAAGAAATACTACACTTGAGCAGTCTAAATGCATGGAAAAAGTAAAAGTACAAAAAAAAAAAAAAAATAGAAAAAGAAAAGGAAAAGATGCAATAAAAACAAATGGTGAAAACCTGGCAAATAGGCGCTATTGTGAGAGGATGGCTCCTCCATCTATTCTTATCAAACTTTTGTATCCATACATCCAAGTACTATTGGCCATTGACCAACACCTTTATCAAACTAAGCATTATCTAGGACATACTTAGCATAGTCACTGTCCTTGTTTATCACAAATCATTTCATCATATCCCACCATGGCTTGGTAATCACTGTACATATCCATGTTAGGCAATACATTTAGCTAGGGGCAACATCGATCTGCATCCTGTCCTATCAACATATCACGCATTGCAACAGACTAGGCAAATCATGTCAAAACCAAAATTCAACAAAACATGAGGAGAATCAAACACGGATACATTTAATGGATTCAGAACACATGATGGATGATTTTCTGAAGTAACAAATGTTTGCATCTTGCATGCAGTTTTGACTATTTTTGCATTTGAACTCTTTTTGAACTATTGGATCCTCTAAATTTTCTCAATGATACATCGAGGTAGAGAAAGTAACAGGGACTCCAATATCTTTTTAGTCTTTTGTCTATGAGGCGATCACTTATACTATACAAACATTTGTCTCGAGATGTTATTCAAAGCACATCACTAAAGACATGATTCCACTTTGCACATACAAATGGTTTAATCTTGTCTGTTTATTCGTAGGCAACATTCAGGTCATCCTGGTTCACCTATACCTTGATGCTTATGCTATCTTGCAATATCAAAAATCATGTAAATTTTTCTCAGGTCATTATGGTTCAATTATACCATTATGCTTGTATAAATTTTCAACATATGCCAACAAACCAATTCTCAATGATGATACCTCCAAAAGAAAGAAAAACATGTGACTATATCGGGATGACCAATGCAGAATGAGGATGCTGAATTAGTTGCATATCATTTTACAATTAGTTGCATATCATTTTACAATTAGTTGCATATCATATTATAAATTAGTTGCATATCATGCATCTCATTTTCAAGATACATCTCACATCATATCATATCATGCATCTCATTTTCAAGATACATCTCATACATCCTGCATTATCACATCATATTCATCACATATAAAATCACATAAGCATTGCATCATCATATAAAAAGCATCATCCATAACACATCACATGAGGATCAAAGAAAATGGTGTCATATATATATATATATCTCAAAATGATCAAATGTACAAAATATGTCATGTCTGTGCCCAATACAACAAAATGATCAAAATATAATAGAGATAATGTCTCTCAGGTGTGACTATCTCCAGATGGTGATGGTCTCACAACAGACATCCCAACACCTGGATCTCTAGGTGGATCATGTCTAGATGGCCCTGCCACGCCTCTGCTCTCTGTCCTCGACCCAGTCTCTCGGGATCGACTGGATCTCGACTGTGTGAAACTCTGCACTCGGCACTCCTTGGGCACCGCATCCTCATAATGTCTCCTATAGTACTCTACCTCCTTGACTCTCAAAGCCAACTCTCTTAGGGTGTCTCTCATCGGGCCACCTGCCATCGCTCTCTCCAAAACCTCTGCTTGAGCCTTGGCTCGACCCAACCGCTCCAAAGCATTATCTCACTCTGTAGTCAGCTGTGTAATCTGACACTGCTGAGCCAACATCTATGTCTGCAAATGCTGCACTAACAACTATTGTGATCTAATCTGTGTATCCTCCACATGTGTAGGAATTTGCACCTGTAGGGGTACCTGTGAAGGGATACCACCTGTCCTTCTACCTATCCTCGATGCTGGTGGAGGTAGCACATCTGACCTCCTCCTTTGGGCCGTTTGCTACACATCCTCATACCCTCCCACCACCGCTATCACCTCCTCAACCTGCTCCTCCTCCCCAACTCTGATCACCAAACCCCCTCTCCCTCTATCCACTGCCACCCACCGCGCAACTCTCTCTACGTGTATTACCCTCCCACCACCATCTCCACCCCTCTCTCCTCTCCTCTCCTCTTAATCTCCAATCTCCCACTAACTCCTCGCTGACCTCTACCACCACCTCTATCATTTGCTCCATCCCCTCCACCTCCATCACCATCTCCCTCATCTACCTCCTCATCATCATCAAACGTGGGAATCATCTCAGTTGGATCAGATATCCTAGCCACTGCTTGTGCTGCAAACTCATCTGTCATCCCTACATCTACTATCTCCAGGGCATAATCCCAAATCTGGCCGGTTCCATGAAAGAAATCCTCCACTGTCGCTCCACTATCAATCGTCAGCCCCCAATCTGGGATATCTTGTCTCTGTTGAGCATTAAAAAATGCTCCCTGTGGCATCCCCTACTATCGACCATACTGCCGCAGCACCCGACTATGCAAAAACCTCTCTATAACAAAGGGCAGTCACCCTATCAGATGTCTAGTCATGAAGACATAGGGCATCTCCATCCCATCCTCAACCCATACCTCGCACCCTGTATATGGTCGCTAGACGATCATATCAATGTCATCCAACACTCTCCTCCAATGTTCTAGTTTGCCCAGCTTACACTGGACAACTATCCCTTTGTATCCATAGGCGTACGCGCATCCAACAGGCCTATCTCTATCTACCAATGGCCTAGCTACAGGGATATGTTCCCACGCCCATACCTGAAGCAATGTCACACTAGCTGATAAACTATCATAACCCAGGTACACTACCTCATGCAAATCCCTGTATAAATGGGCCAGCATAGCCGACCCCCATGTAAATCGGTGACCCTGCATCACCATATCCTCCAACACCAATCCCCATCCCATTGACAGTCCCTTCGACCTACAATCGAGACATAGAAACCCACCAATGAAATCTACTAAGATTGATGGCAGAGGAGCATAATCCAAATCCAAAAACTCCTGCCAGGGGATCTCATACCCACAAATAGTGTCATCCTGAAAAATCTGGCGCAGTGCCTCAATTCCACCCTCCTTTGTCTACTTGTAGGGAAGCAATGCACCTACTACAGGAATCTGCAAAATCCGGTAGCAATCCTCAGGCATCATTGTAATCTTGCCTGTCACCAAATGAAAGGTTTTTGTATCACTGTGCCACCTCTCTGCCAATGCTGTCAATAAACCGCAGTTTACAATAAACTGAGGCATCTCTAACAAAGAGGTCAGACCACATCTATCAATAATATCTCTGTCTCCCTGTGTCAATCATGGTATCAATGACCACGGTCTTGAAAATCGCTCACGTGACTGTACTACTCCAAGACGCTCCTGTCAAAATAATGCAAGTCCAATATCAGTTCCCTTATCAACACATGGATATCAAAATCAAAATCATCTCAAAAACTTGAAAACTTTGAACAAATCTAAATCAAGTTTCACATCATATCAATCCATCAAATCATATCAACTTGTAATACAACTCAAGTTTCAAATCATATCAACTTGTAATACAACTCAAGTTTTCAAATCATATCAGCTTGTAACACAACTCAAGCTCCGCAATTCATATCCAATACATTCATATCCAAAACTTGAAAACTTTGAAGAAATCTAAATCAAGTTTCACATCATATCAAAATCCACATCAAATCTATAACAACTTGAAACATCATAAATCCAATCAAGTTATGTCAGAACTCATATTGGACAACTTATGACAACAGACACACAGACGAACAATTTGCACCTATCCTGGCAGAACTAACCTCAACCTACCAATTTTCTTCATCCAAAAAATCACACTTTACCACAAAAATTTTCCCTATTTGCTAAACAAACTTGTCTACATGCTAAAAATATACTCATGCACTAACCTGTGCTCCTCATGCGCTACCCAATCTACCCTATGTGCTAGAAAAACCCTACGTGCTACCCTTTTCTTCCAATGCGCCATCCAATCTACCCTATGCGCTAGACAAACCCTATGCACTACCCTATCTCGCTTTTGCGCTACCTATCTAACCCTATGCGCTAGGGTACACTTACGCGCTATTTGGCCCTACCCATGCGACCTCCTCATCACCCTATGCGCTAGGTCTATCCGATGTGCTACCCATTTTACCCAATGTGCTACCCTGTGCACAAAATGCACTAAACTATTTCTATGTGCTAATCTAGTTGACCTATGCGCTACCCTAAATCTTTTGGACGCTACCTAATTTGACAACCCTATGCGCTACGAAATTTATCATATGCACTACGAAATGACCCTGACGCACTAAAACGTAAATTCTACATGACAAAATAAAAAATCAAAAAGGGGTCAAAAAGGTTGACTTACCGGTGGTCCATACGCGGTAGGCCTCCGATATCTCCGCATGTGCTAGAATCGATGAGTAGAATACAAAATCGACATGTTGACTCTTCTCCAAATATCACTTTCTCCAAAGTCAACAAGCACAAATGAGACAAAACAATGCACTTTTCCCCTTTTATAGGGTGAATTGAAATTAGGGTTTGGAGATGGGGCATGTATCTTGCTTCCAATCTCCGTCTAACCCTAACAAACATTATTATCGGGAGATGAATCAACTTTTCACATTCCACGTTGACAAAATTTTAAAATGCAAACAAAATTATCAAATTAAATCAAATTTTCCAAATTTTGATTCATCTCTCAAGGGGGCATTATCAAACATCATTTATCAAATCTGGGGCATCACTTATTAAAATCTGGGGCATGACATGAAATCTTAAAATGACATCACATTGATCATAATCAAATTTTGACGACACATAATTTTCTTTGAATTAACATGTGCACACACATCACTTCAAAGAGGGGCAAAATGTAGATGTATAAAAATGACCATATTCCTAAATGAATATTTTATGTTCATTCCTCTATTTAGTTAAATCTAATTTAATTAAATTACCTACATTCTTCTATTTTATTAAGTAAATTATTTAATTTACTTAGTTAAATTCACTTATGTCATTTAATTGAATAAATCATTTTATTCAATTAAACCCCTTCTTTCTACTTATAATTAAATTTATATTTAATTAATAGTTTACCCTCAATTTCCCAAATTACAACTAAATTGAAATAAAATATTTTATTTTAATTAAATCTTTTTATTCCTCATCCATTTGCAAAATCTTTCATCTTCCACTTGCCTCCTAAACCCCCTTCTAGACTCTTCTAATCACTTCTAAATTAGCCTAACCCATCTCCTAAATATTGTCACATCCCTAAGCAAGGGGAAGTCACTTCTCAAACCCTCAAAGTCTTTGAAAACCATTAAAGGCTTCAACAACTTAATTTTGAAAGTCTTCCAAACCATTAATGGTTAATTCAACCCTCTAGCATGATTAGAGACTTTCTCTAAGCTCAACCCACATCTAACCCAGGGGTCTCATCAAGCATTCATTGCTTTGACCATGGTTATCCCTTTAACCCTTACACAAGAGTTTATCCTTTGGGTAAAAGCTTTATCCAATGGATAATCTTAACCTAACCTTAACCCTTACCCCCTAGGGTAACCATGAGGTCTTCTCAAGCATTTAATGCTTCCTACCTCTCCTCTCAATTGGTCTTATGTTGACAATTGTCACCATTTCATTGGTGAAAATTGTAAACATGGATTGCCAACTTTCAAACTTGACCATTGATTAACTCTTTCAATCCTGGCCATCCATTGCCCTATTTTCACTATAAATAGAGCTCTCCTTCCTCCATTTTAAACAGCAATGCAAGTTTTAGTATCTCATTTATGCTCAATTTTATCAACACATTTAGCCTCTTTTGTATTAGGAAATAGTCTAAATAAGCATTTTTAGAGTATTTTATTTATCATTATCTTAGAACATCAACTAGTATATCATGTTAGGATAATGTTTCTACTAATCTTGTCATCTTATAATCTAGTTTGTTGCATTTGTAGAAACATGCATAAATAGGATGCATTCATGTTGGAATTAATCTAAAGCATCCCTCATTCTTGCATTAGTCATCCCTAAGTCACTTTGCTTAGTGATCTAAGAGCAAAGACATTGGCTTGAGGGACCTTGTGAGACAGAGAATCATGGAGCCAACCTTGGGAAGTTGAGCTATCCTTCATAGCTCCATAACTTGCACCAAGAAGTCGCATGTGTGTGTGTGTGGACAAGTCTTTTGGAATATTTTCATATTTTGAGTTTCATAGACCCGTTTTTCCCGCATACAGAAACAAAAACCCATCCATTGTCTGCCAGTTCCTCATCAGAATCATCAGTAACTCCTTCATCAGTAAGGTGACAAGATTTGCCTCTATTCTTCTTAAATCTGTATCTCTAATATTCAGGGTTAGGCTTATATGTTCTTTTAGCTTCTTCTTTCAATCTTGCATGTCTATCAGGACACCTAGATGCCATATGACCAATTTTATTGCAGTTAAAACATTTAAAGGTTTGATTTACCTTCATACTTACTTCCAACTGGACCTTTAGGCATTTTCCTGGAAAATAGTGCTTCAAGTTCTTCTAGTTCTTCATTCCTCCTCCTGCTTTCTTCAAGTTCTCTTACATAAAAGGCTTTCCAATCAGATTTATCAAATGATGATGATGATGAAGTAGATGATGTTGATGCCTTGAAAGCTAAATCTGTCTTTATTTTAGCAACATGACCAAATTCCTCAAGTTCAAAAGCTAAAAGTTTTCCAACCAAAGTGTCTCTAGATACTGATGTATTAGGCATTGTTCTCAATTCATTTATAGTAGTAACTTTCAATTTATATGCCAGTGGCAATGCTCTTAAAATTTTTGAAACAATTTCATCTTCACTTAAGGTTCCTCCACAAAATTGTATACCCAAAACAATTTCACTTACTCTTTCCATAAAAGCAGAAATCCTTTCATCTTCTTCCATTTTCAGATTTTCATACTTGACCTAGAAGCATTCAAGTTTTGCAATTTTGACTGTGGAATCTCCTTCATTCAATGTTTCCAGTTTGTCCCAAATAACTTTAGCAGTAGATCTATTTGATAGTCCCATGATTTGTTGATTTGACAATGCGCTCAAAAGTGCTTCTCTTGCTTTGCAATCATTTTCTTCATCTTTACCCAAAGTTGGTGGATTAGGTTGACCTTGAGTAGGAGCAACATAACCATTCTTTTTAACCTCCCATATGTCCTTTCCAATGCAATTGAAATGTGTCTCCATCCTGATCTTCCATATGCCATAGTTAGTTCCATCAAGTTTTAGACTATCCTTCCTGAAATAGTTAGAAGACATTGGATCTCCTCAAGATGTTAAACTTCTACAAAAAGAGGACTATTCTCTAATACCAATTGTTAGGTCCCATAGACAACTGAGAGGGGGGTGGGGGGAGGGGGGTGAATCAGTTGTCCAATAAATTAACTTATCCAAAGCTTAATGCTTAATATTGATAGATAGTTTATCAGTTAATTGCAGTACCGATAAAGATTAATGCATGAAATAGAAAGACAATAACATCCACACCATATAACACAAGTATTTGTATGTGGAAACCCTGTAAGGGGAAAAACCACTATGGGAAACCTTACCCACAATTAGATGATACTACTGCAGATAATATGTGTATACAATATGGAGTCTACATGTGCAGAAAGGCCAACTGCCTAGAGCTCATTGCTCAATCAAAAAATGGGAGTCACACTGACTACAATTGGATGGTTAAATCTAATGATAATGTACTACTCAAAATAGCATCTTTATATGCTGGATTCAGTACCAGTTTAGCTCTGATTTTCCTTCTTCAAACCTTCCTTCAATCTTGAATGATGTCTACATGTATAGCTCTGCTTATATTCACATATACCTTATTACAATCCTTTTTTCAATCCTATGTCAATCTCATAAATGAGAGCTTACATTTATACCACAACCTAAGACCAAATGAGTAGGTCGACTCACTAAGAGATATTATAATAAAATCAATTACAAATGAATCAATATGTGATGCATGATGTCAGCTGAATGCATTTACAATAATAACAAATCATTTTCATGATGTGTCATTCTGATCTAGAATAGATATTCTTGTCGGTGCATAACCTGGATCTATTTGCCGATAATAGCAAATATGCAAACCTGATCAAATCAATGAAAAAATCACTAAAACAAAGTGTCCACATGATGTCTTCGACATAACCAAGTAATCTTCAAGTCATTCCAAGTGTTGGTGAACAATATAACCTATCGGTGAACCAAATACCGGTGACTGTGCATAAGTCACTGACATGCCAATGAATATAATCAAGAATCTCCAAGTGCTGATAAGTGTTGACAAGTGTTGACATTAATGAAAAAACCATATCAACATATCCAAAATACCAACATATATTACAATGCGGAGCAATGTATGTCAAAATACATAACACTGACAACAGAAAAACTAGCCATAACACGGATACTCATATCTCAACCAAATCTTCATGCATACCTATAGATCTTGTACTAAATCAACTAGAGATAATTATCTATAAACCCTTTGATCTACAAACATTGATCATCAATAGATTATCTATACTGGATAAACCAATCCACTGCATCACTGCACTAGATAGAGAAAATATGTTGATATGAATGACAATTACACATATCTCAATCATCCTCAAATATCTCAAGCACATATTTGCAGCACTAAACCAACAATATCCTCATACATCCAACAATTTCCCCCTGTGACATTGATAGCAACATATGATGTGAAGAATAATCAATGACAAAGAAAGATTCTCTCACCCAAAATCTCAAAGAGAGACTCAACAACTCCCCCTTTGACCTAGCATATTAATAACATTTTTTGACATGATCCTCTCCCCGTTTGACATTAATGGAAAAGCCACATATTTGCAAACAAACCACAAAACTCACAAATATGAACATTTGACTACTCACCCTAACTAGCAACTACCTCTTCCATCCAGATCACAAGATATTACTATGAAATGCACTAGACTGATGCAAACCTATGCACCTTAGTTCTGATCAGGAGGGGAAATCACCCCTAACTTTCCTCTGAGATACTCAAATTATCCTTAGGCAAAGGCTTTGTGAAAATATCTACAATTTGTTCCTTTGTGGATACATAAGCCAACCTGATTTCCTTCTCATTTACCTTCTCTCTCAAAAAATGAAACTAGGTAGATATATGCTTAGTCTTTGAATGCAACACCAAATTATTAGAAATGTTAATAGCACTTGAATTATCATAGTATATAGAAATAGGCTTATCATACTCAAGTCTAATATCCTTTAACATCTACTTCATCCATACCACCTGAGTATAATTGTTTGTAGCAACAATGTATTCTGCCCCAACACTAGATAAAGAAATAAAATTTTGCATCTTACTCAACCATGAAACCAATATTTTACCCACGAAGAATGCACCACTACTAGTACTATTATAGTCATCAACATCTCCTACCTAATCAGCATCAGTAAAATCACTCAAAGTGAAATCATCATCTTTAGGATACCATAAACCAAAATCACATGCCTTTCAAACATCTCAATTTTTTTTCACAGCTACAACATGAGATTCCTTAGGATCATCTTGAAATCTAGCAACAAGACAAACAACATTCATGATATTAGTTCTAGTATGAGTCAAATAGAGAAATCAACCTATCATAGATATGTATCTAGTCTAATTTTCTTTAGGGGAACCATAATCCTTAGTTATCTTATATTTGGTCACCATAGGGGTACCAACTATATTTGAATCATCTAATCCAGACTTTTTTAGAAAATCTTTCACATACTTTGATTGAGATATAAAAATCCCTTTATTTGACTAAGAAATTTGCAATCCTAGAAAGAATTTCATCTCACCAATCATAGACATCTCAAATTCATTCTGCATTTCATCAACAAATTTCTTACATAAACAATCATTCCCTTCAAAAATAATATCATCAACAAAGACTTCAACAATCAGAATATTATCATGATCATTCTTGAAATACAAAATTACTATCAACAATACCTTTGTTGAATCCTAGTTTCAACAAATACTTATCCAATCTAGCATACCATGCTCTTGGGGCTTTCTTCAATCCATACAATTCTTTCCTCAACTTGAAAACCATATCACCTCAATCAGTCAATTGATATCCATCTAGTTGCTCAATGTACACCTCTTCTTCCAATTCACCATTTAGGAATGCTGACTTGACATCCACCTAATTGACTTTCAAATCCTTGTAAGCAGCATAAGAAAGAAATAATCTCACAGCTTCAATTCTTGCCATTGGAGCAAAAGTCTCCTCAAAATCAATTCCTTCCATCTGTGAATATTCTTTGCAAACAAGACTTTCTTTATTCCTAACAACTTCACTTGCCTCATTCAATTTGTTCCAAAAGACCCATTTTGTTCCAATTACATTTTTATCCTTAGGTTTGGGAACAATTTCATGTATTATTCTTTTCAATCTAGTTCAATTCTTCTTCCACAACTTTAACCCAATATTAATCTTTACAAGCTTCATTTACATCCTTAGGTTCAATCTTAGAAATAAAACAATACTCAACTTGATCTTCTGCAATTCTTCTCCTATTTATCACACCTTTATCTCTATCTCCTTAATCTGATTTTCTGAATGATTGAATCTCACATACCTCAGAGTCTTAGGATTTTCTTGAATTTTAGACTCTTGTGTTCTTTCTTTTGCACTTGCACTAGTTCCTTCACCCTGAGTCACTAGATTCATCAGAACAATTTGAACTTGATTTTGGGTTTGAACTTGCTTCTGTTTATTTGAGCTATCATTATGATCATCCAAATCATATTTGGAGGATTTGGGTTGTTTATCCACACCTTCATCAACCTTGACATTTGCACTCTCGACTATCTTTCTTAATATCTTATTATAACACTGATAGGTTTTTCTTTTAATAGAATATCAAAGAAAGATTCATTCATCACATCGAGCATCAAACTTTCCTAAATCTTCATCCCTTTTGATATAGCATTTACTTCCAATTTTTTTGAAATTTCTAATAGTAGGAGTATGACAAAACCATAATTCATAAGGAGTCTTAATGCTATCACCTTTGATATGCACCTGGTTAAGAGTGTATACACCAGTACTCACAACTTTTCTCCAATAGAATTTAAAAACGTTTCCTTCAATCATCATTGTCCTAGCATCTTCTTGAATGGTTATGTTCTTCCTTTCCACCACTCCATTTTGTGGAGGGGTTCTCGGAGCAGATAATTATCTTTTTAACCCATGCTCTTCACAAAATGTACTGAACTCACCGGAAGCAAATTCACTACCTCTGTCAGATCTCAGACACTTTATCTTTAAACCTATCTCTATCTCAACCATAGCTTTGAAGATCTTGAGTTTCTTTAAAGCTTCAGTCTTCTCCCTTAAGAAAGTCACCCACATCATCCTAGAATAATCATCAATCAGCAACATGAAATATCTATCACCTTGCAAGCTTTTGACTCTATATGGACCACATAAATTGGTATACACAAGATCCAACAATTCATTAGAAAAATGCTTTTTACTCTTGAAAGAAACTCTGGTTTGCTTCCCTAACTGACATTATTTGCATCTAGAGTTTGTAGGCTTCATCAATTTAGGAAGATCTCTCATCACTTGAGTAGAAATTATCTTAACCATGCTATCAAAATTCACATGACACATCCTTCTATGCCATAACCAACTTTCATCAATATGAGCAATCAAACAACTTTTACCAGCAACATTCAAATGAAAGATATTACCTTTTGTCTTTGTACACTCAATTCCATTACTACCCAAGATTCTACATTTTCCATTCTTTAATTGAAGACCATATCCCTTATCAACCATCTATCCAAAACTCAAGAAATTATGCCTTAAACCTTTTACATACAAGATATCATTAGTATTGTGCTTACCGTCAAGAGAAATAGAACCTCTAACCCATATTATACCAACTTTGTCATCACCAAATCTAACAACACCACCTTTATGCTTTTCCAAGCTTACAAACTTACTCTTATTACTTGTCATATGATGAGATCATCCACTATCAATCACCCATTAATCTTTCTCTTCAACTTGAGAAGCCAAAGGTTTTTCCACATTCATGTAGCTAGCAAAATAAGTAGGTATTAGATAATCTTCCTTGATAGCAATAAACACCCATTTATTATCACTTAAATTTCCTTTATCAGATTCATCATCTGTCACAACTTCATCAACAACATAATAACATCTCTTGAAAAATTTATGCTTGTAGGTTTTCTTAGGAACTCTTTTTGGACACCTTGAAGCAAATTGTCCTATCTTTTTGAATAAAAAACATTTAAGAGGCAATTTTCCTTCATAGTGTTGGCATGTTTGGCATAACTGATGCACATGAGTTGATGATTGTACCGGTAGAGGAATGATGTTGACATGATCAGTTATTAGTGTTCTCATTGATGACAACCTATGTCAATTAATTTTTGATGATGGTTATAGATTAACTTTGATGTCTGACTTGTTAAATAAGTAATTTGGTCTACTAGATTTAGAATTTGTAAGTCTGACAGGGTTTACCAGTAGGACTAAGAATTAGGACTTCAACCAGTAAAATAAAAGATTTTGATGGAATCATTAAATCAGTGATGGTTGGAAACTTGTGGTTTGCGACATAAACTTTTATGATGGATTTGTGTATGTGACCAGGACCACATCCTATGTTGATTACCAAAAGGCATATTTTGAAATTCTAATGGAGTTGTGCTAAGGTTTTAGTAGGGTTTTAGGACTAGTGATGAATTCACTCAATCAATAATGATTTTTAATTTGACGGTGATTGGTGGTGAATCTACATGAAGAAGATAACACGACACAACTCGCGTGAATGATTTGAAATGTGTTTTGGCACATAAGATGGTAGAATTTCTTGGGAATGTGAAAAGTACTTAGCAAAATGTTCTAGGGGTTTGACTTTTGTACAGATTGGATTTTTGTGATGGGTTATGAATAATCAACGACTGATATTGCATTGTAATTTGTTGTAATGATCTGTATATTGATCTTTTATGATCTGTGTAGATGTATAAATCTGACCACCTTCCTAAATAAATATTTAATATATATTTCAACCTCATTCCTCCTATTAATTAAATTCTTTTTAATTGATTCCTCCATTTTCATCTATTTAATTAAATTAATTACTCAATTTATTTAATTGAATTCACCTAATCCTTTTCTCCCCTTTAATTAAATAAATCACTTTATTTAATTAATTCTCCTTTCTCCCTTTTTAATTAAATTTACATTTAATTAAATTAATCATTGCAAATAAATAAATCTAATTTATTTATGAAATCCCCCCACTTGTATTTATGAAAGTTGCATCTATTTTGATTGAAATAAATCAATTTTATTTTAATTAAAATCCTTTTCCCTCCACTTGCATTTTCTTACATCTCCCACTTGCCTCCTAAACTCCTTCTAGATTATTCTAAATTATCTAAATTAGCCTTAATCCTCCTAATCATGTCCTTTCCCTAAGTTTGAGGAGTTCGCTTCTCAAATTTGGAGGAAAGTCTTCTAAATGCATTTAGGGCTATATGTCTTCAACAAGATAACTTGTTGAGTTCCCCCAAATTTGGAAGGACTCTTACAAATTTGTCCCCAAAGTCTTCCAAACCGTTAATGGTTAGCTCAACCTTCCCACATGGTTAGAGACTTTCTCTCTAACTTAACCCTCAACTAACCCAAGGGTGTCATCAAGCATTCATGGCTTTAACCTTGGTTATCCTATTAACCCTTGCACAAGAGGTTACCCCTTGGGTAAAAGATTTATCCATTGGATGACCCTAACCTAACCTTAACCCTTACCTCCTAGGGTAACCTTAATGTCTTTTCAAGCATTGAATGCTTATTAAATCTCCTCTCAAGCAACATTTTATTGACAATTGTCACCATTTCATTGGTGAGAATTTTAAACATGGATTGATTAACTATCAATCCTGGCCCTTGTTAAGATTATTCAATCTCGACCATCCATCGCCCTATTTTCCCTATAAATAGAGCTCTCATTCCTCATTTTTCATATCAACAATATTTTATGCATCTACATTATAGTTTAATTACTAAGCATTTTAGCCTCTCTTTGTTAAATAATCATAATCACATTTAGAAGCATTTTTATATCATAGAATATCCATTCTAGACTAGTATATCATGTTAGGATAAATTTGCTAATCCTTTATTATATCATCATCTTCATACTAGCTTAATCATCAAAGTTTCAATATCATATATCTTAGAAGGCATTCATACATATAAATCAAACATCACTCGTTCTTGGAGTTGTCATTCCTAAGTCACTTTGCTCATTGATCTGACAACAAAACATTCACTTTAGGGATCTTGTGAGATAGAGAACAATTAGACACCCCTTGGGAAGTTGAACTATTTCAAATAGTTTGTATACTTGCACTAAGAGTCTCATTGGTGTGTGGGTCTTTTGAAACTGACTTTTTCATTTTCGTCGCCTTATTTCTTCGCATACATTTCTGGCGCCCACCATGAGGCTCATCCCCATAAATCATATCATTTTTTGTGCAGGAGAAGGAGTAAAAGCATGTTGGAATATCCTTTTAGCGTATTTGGATCATACTTTAGTGCATTGGTTGCAAATAGTGGTGTGTTCATCACACTGTTTAGCGCACAAGAGCCTTTTTGTAGTGCTTTAGAGCTTACTGTTAGCGCCTAAAACTTTCTGTTCTTTCTTTCACATCAAGATATCAGCATAGCACATTAGGAAATCAACATAACACGTAGGAATCATACTTTAGCACTTTTGTACCTTTCTTCTGTGCATCTATGCAGAAGTTCGGTGCGTGGCTCTAGTAGAAAGAGGGGATAATTTGTAATAGTTAAAAAATTAGGCTTTTATAAGCTCACCAAAGGCCTTAATTTTTCACTAACTTTCATTTGTTGCAGGTTATTAATCATTTCTTGCAGATGAGAGGAGGTAGATTTAGGCATTTGATTGTTTTTTTCCCTAGCTTTATAAAGTTGGTTTAAGAAAATTCATTTCTTGATGGTTAAAAAGAACCTCATCATTTATTTTAGTGCTTAAAACAAATCTCACTTTTATTTTGCAAAAGGTTAAAAAGAACTACAAACAAACCTTTAATTTTGCAAAATTAAAAGGGATCTCAATTTCTTTTGGTGCAAAGTTAAAAATAACCTCATCATTTCTTTTAGTGCTTAAAACAAATCTCACTTTTATTTTGCAAAAGGTTAAAAAGAACTACAAACAAACCTTTATTTTTGAAAAGCTAAAAAGTATCTCACTTTCATCTTGGTGAAAAATAAAAAGAACTTCATTGTTGATTGGTTGCACGATTTTCATTTTGTTCACCAAATACATGATTTGTTTTGTTGACTAGGTTTATTTTCCAAAGTTTTTGAAACATACATTTTGCTATGAAAGGCTAAAAAGAACACCATGCTTTGTTGGAGCAACATCTCCAAATAGACTTTAGCAAATCATTGTCTTGAAGGTTAAAATGAATATTGTTTGTCTTGTCTTGAAAGTGGAAGGTATATGCTCTCCCCTTAATTAGGTGACCAAAAAGCCAAACCACTCTTATGCTCTATTTTACTTCAAGCATTTAAATCCTTGAGTTTCCCTTAGGGCGCCATTAATGGTCGATGAGAGGGGAATGACCTAAGTGGGAAATGACTTTATCACCAAGTGTTCCAACCCACTATAATCAAATGTGGAGGTTGATGAAACTCCCCTCCAATGGTTTTTTTCAATGATTAGTCTTTTCCCAGTATCTTTAAGATACGTAAAGCCTTTGTTCTAAAGGTTGGGAAGCCTCCCAAGGGAGTTTATCACTAACGACTGAATAGAAGCTTGATTATGAACTTTAGCATTAGAAACTTTGAACTGAGTCAGTTGCCAAATATTGACAATATCATAGTGCAAGGGTGGGGAAGAATCCGCCCCCAAGATTACTCACCATATATCTCCCAAGATAACTACTCAATTATGAAGCAATTCACTTTGAGTTAATTTCTGGCAAAAGACAAAAAAACAAGCACCCTCTAGGGGGTGACAAGGTTGTTTGAGTTGACAGAGTATCAAGACTAGTGGGCTATGATATTATTAATGACCTTTGAATAAAGAGTCTATTTGACATGTCTTCTTTGTAATCCAAACTAGTGAAAACATCAAGGATTTGAAAACACCCTCAAAAGAACATACACTACTTGTTTAACATAGATAAATTGCTATCTCTTCTATGTGTTGTGTTTTCAAGTCATTTTCAAAAAATCATCCATCAAAATCACAAGTATTATTTTTTAACATCACCGAAAAAACATCAAACAAAGAAATCAGGATAGTTAGTGCATAAGAACAACAACCTAGTGCATTTAATAGTGCATTTGCACCAAAACATAACACTTTCATCACTCAGCTTAGCGTACAATTAGTATCATACTAGTAAAATTTCAGATACCACTTGTCAGCATCATTATAGCACATTCAAGCCATATTATAGCACTTTCATACTAAACATTAGCACGTAATAGGGACATATTAGTGCATAACCTATTCAACAAAGTTATTACCAAACGGTCTGAAGTGGCACGTAGGATAGGCAACATAGCGCATAGTAAACATTCTGTAGCACTTCGAGAACTTTATTTAGCGCATCAGGTTTATATCTTAGTGCATGATCAAAATCAGTGAAAAACATAGAGCAAACCAATCACTTTGGGAAAATTTTATTAGCAGTTTCAAATACCCTTTCGGGTCCTTTAGCAAATCCAACAATAAAAATTCAAAGAAAATAATTAGTGAGAAAGAAATCCAAAACCAACATAGCATCCTTAGAATTTTTTTTCAAAACATCAACTATCTTGAGATTAGATTTCATCCAACAAAATTAAGGAGTATTAGAGCAGTGATCAAATTTCCACCATCCAATGGATCCTATAAAAAACAAAACCTAGTTGGGTCCTCAAGTTGTCAAATCAAGTTTATGTATCAGGAGACTTTATCCATATCATTTGACACACTTTTTCATGGAGGCGAATTGAACTAAACCTCTACTTGATAAATTAAATTTGAGCATTCAAGAAAAACATTCATATCCAACATCAACATCAATATCAAACCTTTGATCATTTGTGTATAAACACTCCACTTATCTTGAGAAGAAAAAGTCTTCATCAAAAGACTAAGTTGAAGAAGAGATAACCTAGTTCTAAGACACTTGTTAAAAGGAATAAATTTCTCTATATCAATCGTTAACTCTTTGCATCACATCGTGCATTCTTGCGTCACATGTGATTGTATATCCAAGAGAAAACAAATAAGTTTGACAAGGAGCCTTTAAGAAGTAGGGCTTACATTCAAAAAGTAGCATTCAACCAACGCCTAAATCATGAAGGAAATATTAATTTCGCTTTGTCCCCAAAGTTCCTTATCACTTATAATGAAGCTCATCCTAAGCCACCAACTCCACAAAGAACCCCAATAGAAGAGGAAGAATTCATCACAGTAGAGACATATTAATGCCCTTTGTCACTCGAGCATAGAGAAATAAAGAGAAAGAATCACAACTAGAATCGAGTATGGGTCGTAGATTGTCCAATCCTTTTGACGAGTATGCAATATGGGAGAAACTGAGATCACTGAAGAACTTCTCCAAGAATGTCAAGAAAATGAAACTTTCCAAAAACTCATGGAAAGACTTATAGGAGAAAATAAGGAAAAAATATCTACTCATGCTAACTAGCAAAGGAGTCAAAATTCTTGAGGATTTCGACACAGAAAACTTAAGGAATATAGATGAGAGAATTTCAAGAACACGGTCCAAAAACTATGCCTATCAAGAGAAATAGAGAGAAGAAGAGACACATGATCCAGAAAACATACGCAACCAAGATCGCACCCATGAACAAGACAACACCCGTGAGTGAGACAACACCCATGGACAAGACCATACCCGCAATCAAGACAATCTTAATGAACAAGGGGAATATCCTCATTAAAGGATGAATGCACCCATGGTTTCTCTTGCACAACAACTTCAAACATTGTAAAGACAAATGTAGGACATGCAACAAGGAACTACGATACGATACTCCTTGGAAGAGATTTGTCTATATCCTTTCAATAGGAGATTGAACATGGTACATTTTCCCCCAAATTTAGATATACCAAAGTATGACAAATACGATGGTAAAAGTGATCCCCGTGATTGTTGAACACATAATACCACTGAAAGGGGGGGTGAATCAATGGTTCCTAAGTTTCTCCTTTTGTGATGTAACTTGAGAATATCAGTTATTTACTTAATCACTTAAACCGTCAAATTGGTAATGCAAGAAAGAAAGCCAAAGAGACCATGCACACACAAGTAACTCACAACACCAAATTTATGAGGAAAACCCAATATGAGAAAAACCTTAGTGAGAAAAGCTAATGAAGACTACTACTTCAATCCAGTCTCACAGGCAAAATGCAGATTTACAAAGATTTTGGGCACCAACCCAAGGAGCACCAAGCTTCAACTTGGCGATGTATATTGAAACACTATTTTAATACAATTAAGGCTTCTTTCTACAAATGAATTCTACAACTCTTTAATCAAGTAACTCTCTGTTATCTTTCTCTCCCTTTTTCACACAGTCTCATAACACACTCTGTTACACTAGGATGTTGCCTGCTCTGCTATACCTTACCGGTTAGGCTCAACTGCTAGACTATGATACTACCGGTATAATCCTTTCATCGGTTTGCTTGCTCACTCACATTGCAACTTGCTCGAAACACCTTCTCAAGATTTTCTCCTTGCTCACTCTCCCTTCACTTTTCTCTTGAATCTTCACAGCATCAACAACCACTTCTATCCAGAGCTCTCATTTTTTATACTTGTTTTCCCAGTAGAATGCAATTCAAAAACCTGAGTGGATAGGGTTTTCTCTTTCTGACACAATCTTCATGAGATCCAATCCCCCCCTTTTCTTGGATCAATCACTTGTCCTTGAAGACTACACTTGCACACAAATTTCATTATCCAATGCATATTTTTCTCAGAGTGACAATCATGTATTAGATCTTCTGTCATGAAGTTAGATGACACATAAAGCATTCTAGAAGTTTCCTTTATGAGATCATCATGAATCAGATTTCCTTTGCCTTACTCTAGGCACCAACTACTCCTTGATCTTCCTCTGTCATTTCTTGAGCTGCAATCCATTAGATGCAATCCATTGATTTGTGGTTCCTTCATTAATGGTGATTATCTGTTTCATCTACCCTGTTGATGAAGCTTCACCAACCACAACATCCTTGCCACCTCTACCCCACATGGCATCACGCCGATCAAGACACGACCTACCAATACATAGTCGATTCGACAAACACATATCGATAAGACCCTTGGTCAATAGAGTGTTCTCCTTCTGTTAACCAGTAGAGCATCCAGTACCGGTTTCATATCTTCACTAGTTGACATCAATGACAACTTAGTGCCAAAATGCCAACAGTGATCACGTTCGGGAATTTTGTACCATGAGCTTAGAGTTTACTCACATTGACACTTACTTAATGAGATTATGTTAGGATTCCCACAGATACTGAGAGGAGGGGGTGAATCAATATCTAACCAGTTAATAGATTTTCTTAACTTAAAACATGTAGAGCATATTAATACAGTGTATCGGTAAGTAGAAAGTAATGCAATAACCAGAGATAAAAACAACCACATGAAAAACACACCATAACACAAGGATTTAACGAGGAAACCTAGTGTGGGAAAAACCTCGGTGGGATTTGTGACCCACAATATTTACTTACTAGCCAATAAGAGAATATTACTGCTACAAGAGGGGCCTGCACATGCAGGAAGGCCAACTGCTTAGAGCTCACTGCTCAAATACAAAATAGGAAGTCTCACTGACTTACAAAATGGATTATATAAATCCAGTGTCTTGTACTGCTTCAAAATAGCATCTATAATGCCAGATCCAATACCGGTTTCTGCTTTGCTTCTTACATAAACCCTTAACCTATAATTCGCATAATAGGTCTGCCTTATTTTGCCTAATCACATTCCTCTTCCTTTATTTTTTTTTACCAAATGTTCTTTAAAGATATCTCTTATATAAGAGTCATTTTATAGCTTGCCAAGTTGGCTTACAATGATTTTACAAATAATAAACAAAATATATTACAACAAAAATCTTGTCGGCCTCTGTGCCGGTATGCTTCCTTCCACTGCCGGTGCCGGTGATCTGAGTGCTGGTGTAGAGTCTGATCTTGCGAGTGCCGGTGTAGAGCCTTGTCGAAGTCATAGGATTCTAAGGTTGCCATCAATGACAAAACCTTCAATCACCTACAATGTCTCATTGGAGTGTGCATATGCCAACAGATTATTCCCAAGAAGTTTGGGAGGGTAAATAATGGATTGGTTGTCTAAACTTACACCTCCCATCAGATCATTTGTTGAGTTGGTAAATAAACTCATAACACAATACTCATATAAAATTCAACATGCAATCACCATGTTGGATGTGTGTAACATAAAACAAAAGAGTAATGAAACATTTATGGTGTTTTTGCAATGGTGGAGATGCATGGTTTCAAGATATCCCCATGACGTGCCAGAAAAGGAAAAGTTGGAAATGTTCATCGATAATTTGAATACTAAGATGAATTATCAATTCAAACTCCAATGCATGCCATCTTTTTTCCAAATTGATAGTGTAGACGTATAAAAATGACCATATTCCTAAATGAATATTTTATGTTCATTTCTCTATTTAATTAAATCCAATTTAATTAAATTACCCGCATTCCTCTATTTAAATAAGTAAATTACTCAATTTATTTAATTTAAATTCACTCTACCATTTAATGAATAAATCATTTTATTCAATTAAATCCTTTCTATCCACTTTTAATTAAATTCAAATTTAATTAAATAGTTATCCTAAATTAAATAAATCTAATTTATTTAATTTCCCCAAATTGCAACCAAATTGAAGTAAATTCATTTTATTTCAATTAAATCCTATTATCCCTCCATCCACTTGCATTCTAAAACCTATTTCTAATCCCTTCTAGACTCTTCTAATCGCTTCTAATTAGCCTAACCCATCTTCTAAACTTTGTCACATCCCTAAGCAAGGGGAGGTCACTTCTCAAAACCTTAAAGTCTTTGATAACCATTAAAGGCTTCAAGTCTTCAACCACTTAATTTTCCAAAGTCTCCCAAACCATTAATGGTTAATTCAACCCTCTTACATGGTTAGAGACTTTTTGCCTAACTTAACCTCCACCCAACCCAAGGGTCTCATCAAGCCTTTAATGCTTTGACCATGATTATCTCTTAATCATTTGCACAAGGGTTTATCCTTAGATTAACTCTTAATCCAATGGGTAAGCCTAACTTAAGCTTAACCCTTACCCTCTAGATAACCATAAAGTCTTCTCAGACATTTAATGCCTCCAACCCCTTCTCTCAACCCAACCCTATGTTGACACTTGTCACCATTTCATTGGTGCCAATTGCAAACATGGATCCCCAACTTTCAAACTCAACCCTTGATCAACTCTTTCAATCCCGACCATCCATTGCCCTGTTTTTGCTATAAATAGAGCTCTCATTCCTTCATTTTGGGATATAGATGAATCCAAATTTGTAGTATCATACTTATGCTCAAATACATTCAAGCTTTCATTTTATATATGCTCATCATTTTAGCCTCTCTTTTAACTAAGAATTAGTCTAAATATGCATGTTTAGAATACTTTCTTTATCATTTAGCTCAATCATAGACTAAATATATCATGTTAGGATAGTATTCATGCTAACCTTGTCATCTTATAATCTAGTTTATTGCATTTCTAGAATCATGCATAGTTTAGGATGCATTTCATTCTAAAATCTATCAAAGCATCCCTCGTTCTTGCATTCGCCATCCCTAAACCATTTTGCTCAGTGATCTGAGAGCAAAAATATTGGTTTGATGGACATTGTAAGATAAAGAACCATGGGACCAACCTTGGGAAGCTGAGTTATACTTCATGACTCCATAGCTTTCACCAAGAAGTCTTGTGTGTGTGTGTGAGCAAGTCTCTCTAGAGCTCCATTTTTCGCATATTGAGTTCTATTAAACCACTTTTACCGCATACATTTCTGGTGCCCACCATGGGGCTAGACCCCATATATCAAATCAGTTTTTGAAATTAACCACTTCTGCAGGTCCACGGGAAACAAGAATCAACGCATGGGAAACATTCCCTGGCGCATCCAATTAACAATCTAGCGCATCCCGCTTACTATTTAGCGCGTGGGGTCTATACTATAGCGCGTGAAGTCCATTCTTTAGCGCATGACTTCGACTAATATTTTCCTGTAGTTCTCAGTGCGGGAGAAATGCAACGCTTTCGGCGCATAGAGTAGCGCATCTAGAAAATAGTGTAGTGCGTTGAAACTTTCTTCTAGCGCATCGAGGGTATATTGTAGCACATACAGTCTATTCTGTAGCGCATCATAGACAGAAAATAATTTGTAACCATAAGTCAAAAATTAGGCTTGTGAAGCCCACCATGATGATTTGATGTTGCTAACTGATTGTGTGTAGGTTCTAACATTTTTATGCAGGAACAAAAGGAATTAGCCTAGTTTTCTTTGCTTTCTTTCAAAGTTAGTAAAAAGAACTCACCTTTTTTTTTTTGCAAAAGCTTAAAATAAACCTCATCATTTCATGTGGATGCATAAAATAAGCTTAATGCCTTCCTTTTTGGTGTTTTAAAAGAAAATTCATCTTTCTTTATTGCATGGTAAAAAGAACAACAAAGCAAACCTTTCATTCCTGCAAGTTAGGAAAAACACTTCATTTTGGAAGCTCTAAAAAGAACAAACAAATTTACTATTAGCAAGGTTAAAACAAACTTCACCTTCCTTTGGTGCCTAAAAGGATCAATCATTCATTGCAAAAGGAAAAAGAACCTCATCCTCATTTTATGCAAAGCAAAGAGAGAAAACTTTTCCCTATCAACTTTAATTTTGTTGATCAAACATCACGATTTACTTTGTTGACCAAACTTGTTTTACAAAAGTTTTGGAAATACACACTTTACCATAAAAGGTTAAAAGGAACATCATGCTTGTTGGAGCAACATCTCCAAATAGAAGTTAGAAAATCATTGTCTTGAAGGCTAAAAAGAACAACTTGATTGCTTTGTCTTGAAAGTGGAAGGTATATGCTCTCCCCTTAACTGGGTGATCAAAAATCCAGACCACTCTTACAACTTTCTGTATTTCAAGCATAAAACCTTTAGCAGGCTTGCCTTCCCGAGGAGTTGGAATCAACTCTTAAAGCCGTTTATGGCCGGTGTGAAGGGAATGACTTAATTGGGGAATGATTTTGACGCCAAGAATTCCAACCCACTATAATCAAACGTGGAAAGTGATGAAAGTCCTTTTCAATGGTTGCGCGCAACGATTAGCCTTCCCCCAGTATCCTTGAGATACGTAAAGACTTTGTTCTAAAGGTTGTGAAGCTTTCTGAGGGAGTTTATCATTGATGGTCGGACAGGAAGCCTGATTACGAACCATAAAAATAGAAGCTTTGAACCAAGTCAGTAACCAGACATTTATAACATCATAGTGCAAGGGTGGGGAAGAAGCCGCCCCCAAGATTACTCACCATATATCTCCCAAGATAACTACTCAACTATGAAGCAATTCACTTTGAGTTAATTTCTCGCAAAAGGCAAAAAAATGGGCACCCTCTAGGGGGTGACACGACTGTTTGAGTTGACAGAGTATCGAGACTAGTGGGCTATGATGTTATTTATGACCTTTGAATAAAGAGTCTTTCTGAAGTGTATTATTCGTATCCAAACCTGTTAAAACATTGGAGATTTGAACACATCCTTGCAGAACATACACTTTTTGTTAGATTAGTGAAAATGCTTGTACTTTTTGTGTCGTGTTTGCATTTACTACTTCAGAAAATCATCCATCAAACTTGAAAAATTCACCACAAAAATTCAAAATTTGCAAAAAAAAAGAAAAAAAACTAAAGAAAAAATCAGGGTAGTTTAGCGCATAAGAGCACCTTCTTAGCGCGTGAGGTACTTCTGTTAGCACATCCAACCATTAGGTTAGCGTGCCAAGTCCAAACAGTAGCATTTTATCCCAAGTCAAACTAGTATTGAAGCACTTAGCACATCAGAGAAACAGTCTAGCACGTGGAAGAAAAACATTAGTGCATCAAGTTCAAAAGTTAGCGCGTTACAGGCCTAGGCTAGAGCATGACTTTTTAAACAGAAAGAAAACAATTTTTTCAAAAATAAACCTTTAGCACATGTCTGGGGGTAGCCTAGCGTGTGTAGTCATTATTTTAGTGCGTGGAGTAAATTCAGTAGCGCATGTAGTCTCTGTTTTAGCACGTGACCAAAATAAAAAAGGCAAGGGGGGCAAAATAGTGAGGAATTTAAAAAATTTTGAAAACATTTTCAAAGGTCTCTCATCATCAACAACATTTTTCATCAAAACGGAGTAGCGAAAACAAACTATTAAGACTATTCCTTGAGCTAAATTTGTGTCAAAACAAATGTTGTAAAAATCCTAAACAAATTGCACGATAAAACATGTCTATCTTATCATAATCCAGAAACATCATCATTAGTATCAACAGAATCCTTTACCATCTTACGGATTTCATCTCAAAAACACTTGTTTAAAATTTTCAAGTTGTCAAATCAAGTTTCCATATCGGGAGGCTTTTATCCATATCATTTGACACACTTTGTCATGAAGGGGCATCTAAACCTTCACTTTGATAGAGTAAGATTTGAAATTTTCCAAACAAGATCAACTGAATCCAAACAAATCAAAGGAAACCATTGATCACTCATGCATGACTAATCCCCATATTCTAAGAAGAAAGAACCTTTATCGTAACATCATGTTGAAGAAACAACAACCTAGTTTTTCCAAGTTCATCAAGAGAAATAAGTTTTTATACATCAATCATCAACTCTTCAAATCTCATCGGGTATTCCTTCATCATGTCAAACGTTATATCCAAAACAAATCCAACGAATTTGACAAAGAACCCTTGAAGACAAGAGCCTACTGTCAAAAGTCCGCTTTTAATCAAATCATAAACCGCGGAGGAAATATCAATCCGGCATTCTTGCAGCGCATCGAAGAGGATTTTGTCCCCTTCATCACTGAAAGTTTCTACTAAAAATGCCTGTTACTCGCTCTCAAAAAAACCAACAAAGCAAGACACACGCAGAATCTAGTATGAATCAAAGGTTGTCAAATCCTTTTGAAGTTTCACACTTGGAAGAGATTGAAATTTTCGAAGCGCTTCTTCAGGAATGTCAGGAAAACCCTTCATTCCAAAAGCTTGTAGAGAGGCTTATGGAAACTGACAAAGAAAAGTATCTTCTCATGCTCACAAGTAAAGGCATTAAACTTCCTGAAGATTTAGACACAAACATCTTCAGAACCGGATCTCGACAAAATGCATATCAAGAACAATAAAGAGAAGAAGACACTCACATACTTGAGCAACATATTCCAGAACAATGTATACTAGAAATGTGTATACCTGAGCTAGAAACTCCAGAACAAAACATACCATTTACCAGACCTTTTCAACTGAGAACTAATACAAGGGAAGAAATTTTCCCTCGACAAGACAATGCACCTTTGGTTGCTCTTACTCAACAAATGCAAATGTTACAATGACAAATACAGGATATGCAACAAGGGACAACAGTGTGGTACTCTTTAAACAAAATCTGTCCTTATCCATTTGATAGAAGATTAAACATGGTGCCTTTTCCTCCAAACTCAAATGTTCCCAAATTTGACAAATATGATGGAAAAAGTGATCCCCGAGATCATGTTCGAGAATTTTACACCATGAGTCTTGAGTTTGCTCATGATGACACCTATCTGATGAGGTTATTCCCAAGAAGTCTGGGAGGGCAAACAATGGAATGGTTATCCAAAATTACACCACCTATCAGGTCATTTGATGAATTGGTTAACAAATTCATAACCCAATACTCCTATAACATCCAACACGCCATAACCATGCTAGATGTTTGTAACACCAAACAAAAGAACAATGAAACATTCATGATATTTCTTCAACGTTGGCGACGTATGGTATCTAGATATCCTCGAGATATTCTCGAAAAAGAGAAAATGGAAATCTTCATCGATAACTTGAATGGTGAAATGAGTTACAGACTAAAACTTCAATGCATACCATCTTTCGCTAAATTGATTGAAAATGGAATTCAAGTAGAGGAAGCATGTGTCAAAAAGGGAACACTCAAATTCTATAAGGAAGGAACATCAAACTACGATAACCAGAACGACACCAACCTTGACAAATCTTGATTTTGGACTCGAAACAAAAACGAAGGCAACAATGAATCATATGATCCCAAATCTAAGCAACCAGTGCTTGCATTTTCTGGAAATCCTTAAAAAATGAAAAATCCTAAAAATGCTAATCCCAATGCTAACACATATGCACCAAACACTGATCAAAGACAACTCAACAAAAACAAAACCGATGATACTCAAAGCAAAAACATGAATCCAGGACCTAACAACAATTCACGCAACAACACGAACAATTTCCAAAAGCGTATCTTCACACCACTAGGGCAGTCATTAGAATCAGCATTCAGAGAACTTTTGGCAAACAAGATTCTTTCTTTGCCTCCAATCAACAACTATGAACCCCAAATCAAACCACCTTGGTGGAATGATTCACACTATTGTGATTTCCATCGTAAAAAGGGTCATCGGATGAATGATTGCATGAGATTGAAACACATGGTGTAAGACATGATTGATCAAGGTGACTTAACGGTGGATGGTCTCAAAACAAATGGTGATCACGGAGCCTTTAAAAATCCTCTCCCAAATTACAACAAAGATGGAGCTTCAACCTCAGATGATACACATGGAGCTCGTATCAACCATATCTACAACAACACCATAAACCACATATTAGCTGAAGATCATCAAGTAAATGTCATCACCATCCGAGATCGGCGTGATCATGAATCTGTCAATGTAACAACCCGAACTCAAAAATATGTCTTGAAAGGACATACGACACCTACAACTACTACACCAAAAATCCAATATGACTTGGTTAGCCAACTACGCAAAACTCCAGCTCAGATATCTATACTAGAATTGCTAAAACTATCACCAAAACATAAAGACATATTGGAACAAGCGCTATTGGAAACCAATGTACCTCAAAATTTGGATACAGACAGATTTCAAGCCATGGTCGCCCATATGACAGGACCTCCTAACCTGACCTTCTCAAAGCATGACAATACTCCTTGAGCCATCCGCATAATACTCCTCTCCATATCGAAGTCATTGTTTGCAAACACCGAGTAAAAAGAGTCTTAATAGATGGAGGAGCTGGACTTAATATATGTACTTTAAAGCTTATCCATGCATTAGGCTTCTTAGAAGAGTCTATTGATCCCTGCAAGAAGATTACCATAAAGGCATATGATGGTGAAGAAAGGTCCTCTAAAGGAACTATGATATTACCTATTCAAGTGGGACCAGTACAAAAAGATACTATATGTCAGGTCTTAGACATAGATCTCACCTACAATATTTTGTTAGGGCGACCCTGGATACATGAAATGCAAGCAGTACCTTCTACGTATCACCAGTGTGTCAAATTTTTGTATGATGGACAAGAAATCTCCACATCTGCTGATCACAATCCATTTCAACATTGCAACGCAATGGGGGTAGCCCAAGACAGTTTGGTTCCTCATAATAGAGAAAAATAGCGATCTTTAACATCAGATCTACAAACAACAATGCCCAACTCCTTATTTGAAGATTTCAAATAGAAAATGCAAATCAAAGACCAAGGTATGGGAGAATACTCTTTGGAGCCTTTATGTTTGGCCAAATTACCAACATCACCTAGATCTCATGGATTGCCTACTACATCAACACATCTGGCCACTCAACCCATCACCAAATTTGATGGTACCTTCATCCAATTGGGCACTCTAGCACATGAATCAGAAGACAAGGATGTTCTTAAATGGTTATACAAAGATGAGGAAGAAGATAATAGAGCAGCTGCTCTGGACGTTGTTCTACCAACACACTTGTATGGAAAGGGATACTTAATCATGCAGCAAATGGGATATGACGGTAAAGGACCTATTGGGAAACACAAAGAAGGAGTCACTAAACCTATAGATCTTCCTTCACAGCCTAGTAGAAACAAAGCAGGATTGGGTTGTGAACTCACTTTCCTCTTAAAACGGCCACCCAACATAACTACAAAACCTCAATGGAAAGTAAAGAAGAAGTACAAAAAGGAATCCTCACAGGAAACACTCTTTGAATTAGCAGAAACAATCTGCAAAGCACGAGAATGTCAAGATCAAAAGTTACATCAGGGAAAGCTTCTAAGCCGCAAGAAGGCCATATCTGCAGCAATAGCTCATATTCAAACACCAATACCTCAAGAAAAAATCATATCATCTCCGGATACCGTTATTCCTTCCCAAGGAAGCACAGTCTATGAACAAATATAGAAAGTAGAAGACGGATATGACACAGAATCAACAAAAACTATCAAAATGGTATCCATCATCAAAGATTTGTTTTCACCATACAACATACCTATTTATAGCACTGATAGAATCTGGGATGAGGCCTCTAAGATAGATTCCAATGAATATGAATGGGGTACCTACTCCAATGCTACTACAGATATCCCTAATGATACTGATTCTATATCCCTTTCTCAAGAAGAACATAACGCAGAAGATAGATCTCTTGAATTTGGACCACAAAATATCTATGATGCCAAGGAAAGCGAACATAAACATTACGAACAAGTCTATACAGAAGATAATACCATCAAAGACCTCGACGAAATCCTGAACTCTTTTAAAACCAAGAACAATCATGATGAAAACTCTGTCCTAACGCTTATAGTAGCAGAACTTGATCCACCTAACAATTCCTTACCACTTGTCTTTCCTGACCTCATCGACTAGGATGAACCTGAAATCCATGATATACCAATTTTCCGAGATGATGAATGTATCATCCATTACCTATGTACCATAAATCCAAAAATAGGCTCTACCAGTGAAAAAAGTAACGATGTCCGCCAATCAGGGAGTGCCAAGTCTCTCAGTCGCAAAAATAAACCAAATAAAGGATCTGATGTTGAAAACCAGTCAATGACAGCTCTAGATCACAAAAAAGTAAAAATAAAAGATGCATCTGAGGGTGAAAACCTTTTTAAGGCACCTAACGATGGGAGACTTGACACTCTTCCCGAGCACTTTCATGAGCGATCACCCATATTGATTGAGCCCACTCAATCAATCAACATTGGTACCACAAAAGAAGTCAGAAACCTACACCTTGCAGAATCTCTGACAGAGAAAGAAAGATCGGCATTCATCATTTTCTTTAAAGAACAACAAATTAACTTTGCTTGGTCATATGCTGATATGCCCGGAGTGGATCCACACTTAATCATGCATCACTTGTCCATCTCTTCAGGAGTTAAACCAGTCAAGCAAAAACTACAAAAGATGAATCCATAGGTGGCACTCATGGTCAAAATTGAACTAAAGAAACTATTAGATGTCGGATTCATCTGACCCATTGACTATGCAGAATGGATTTCCAACATCGTTCCAGTATCAAAACCAGATGGTAGTATCAGAATATGCACTGACTTCAGAGACATCAATAAAGGTTGTCCAAAAGATGACTTTCCTCTGCCTAGTATCGACATAATTGTAGATCTCATAGTAGGACATGCAATGCTCTCACTAATGGACAGTTTCTCAAGCTATAACCAAATCAAAATAGCTCTAAAAGATCAAGATAAAACCGCATTCACCTGTCCTTGGGGAACGTACTGTTGGAATGTTATGCCTTTTGGCTTAAAGAATGCAGGGGCCACTTATCAAAGAGCAATGACAACAATCTTTCATGACATGATGCACACATTTATGGAAGACTATGTGGATGATTTACTAGCTAAATCCTTCACCAGAGCAGAACATCTAAACATCTTAACAAAGATCTTTGATCGATTGGAGAAATTCCAAGTCAGGCTCAACCCTAAGAAGTGTGTCTTCGGGGTTACATCAGGCAAGTTACTAGGCTATATAGTCTCAGCTAAAGGTATTGAAGTAGATCCAACAAAGGTACAAGCCATTATGGACATGCCACCACCAAAGAATATCAGTCAACTCAGATCTCTACAAGGATGACTTCAATCAATCAGGCGATTCATCGCTCAACTAGCAGTTAAAAGTCTACCTTTTAATCATTTGCTACACAAAAATGTACCATTCATATGGGAGACCAAGTGTGCAAAATGTTTTTATCAAATCAAACAGTACCTGATGAACCCACCAGTTTTAGTACCACCAGTCGCAGGAAAGCCACTTATCCTATATATCTCCACAATAGATATATCGCTGGGGGCACTATTGGCACAAGAAGATCAACAAGGAAAGGAACGAGCCATATATTACATTAGTAGGACATTGAATGGCTATGAACTCAACTATACATTCATTGAAAAGGCTTGCCTAACAGTGGTCTTCGCATCTCAGAAGTTCTGACATTATATGCTAGCACACACCATTAAGCTAGTCGCAAAAATTGATCCTCTCAAATATCTACTCAGCAAGGCAGCTCTTACAGGCCGATTGGCTAAATGGGTTATGATTCTCAATGAATTTGATATCCAATACACAGAAAGACAAGCCATCAAAGGACAAGCAATTGCAGATCAGCTGGTTGAAGCACCGCTACTAGGAAAATAAACCCATGGAGATTGAATTTCCAGACAGGGACATTCTTACTCTTTCTACCAAAGAATGGACCCTATACTTTGACAGATCCTACACACAACATGGTTCAGGGTCTGGCATTCTATTCATCACTCCTGAAGGACAAACTATACCAAGATCATATAGGCTTATGTTCCCATGCACAAATAATGTGGCTGAATATGAGGCATTGGTTATTGGCATCAAAATGGCCGTAGAATGGAAAATCACAGAGTTAAAGGTCTATGGAGACTCACAACTAGTCGTCAATCAAATCAACAACAACTATCAAACAAAGGATAACAAACTACTACCCTACAAGCGAATGGTGGATGACTTCAAATAGTATTTTGTGCACATCACCTTCGAACAAATACCAAGATTGAACAACAAAGTAGCCGATGCAATGGCTACTATCGCTTCATTACTACAAATTCTAGAGCAACAGAATTGTTACGAGTTTCTAGTAGAACAACTATTCTCCCCAGCCTATGACCACTCTGAATCCCATGTTATCTATGCCTTGACTGGTTCAGATTCTCCAATATATGGACCAATATATGACTACCTCAAGAACAATATCTTACCAATTAAACAATCCCATAACCAAAAATGTAAATTTATCTGGCAAGCTGCCCGTTACACTCTTACCGCTGATACTTTGTATCATCGAGGTCTAGATGGTACTCTTCTTCATTGCCTTGATCGTAATGATTCTGATTCTGCTTTACATGAGCTTCACGAAGGTATTTATGGCACACATTCAAGTGGTACTACTCTTGCTAAAAAGCTTCTAAGGATGGGATACTACTAGCCTACAATGGAGAAAGACTCATATCACTTCGCCAAGAAATGTCCTAAATGCCAGATCCATGGTAATCTGATACATGCACCAACACAGGAACTACAGCCATTTACAACATCCTGGGCTTTTTGTCAGTGGGGACTAGACTTAGTTGGCAAAATTCATCCTTCATCTTCAAATGGACACAAGTTTATTATAACAGCAACATAATACTTTACCAAACGGATAGAAGCAGTTCCCATGACCACAGTGACTGGGAAACAAATTGCCTCTTTTATCCTAAATTATCTAATTTGCAGATATGGTATTCCAAGTTCAATCATCACAAATAATGGATGACCTTTCAAAAATCAAGATGTACAAGAACTATGTGAAAAATTCAAAATCCAACATCGGTTTTCTACACCATACTACCCACAGGGAAATGGCCAAGCAGAAGCATCCAACAAGACAATCTTGAAAATCCTAAGGAAAATAGTGAATGATGTAGGCAAAGATTGGCACGTACAACTCAATCCAGCACTTTGGGCATACAGAACCAGCATTCGCACACCTACAAGAGCAACACCATACTCATTGGTATATGGATCAGAAGCCATTTTACCCCTGGAAGTAGAAATCCCATCTCTCAGAGTCTCTTTGAAAGGATTAATCCCAGATGAAGAGTATCGAGTTAGCTGACTGCAAGAACTTGAACTATTAGATGAAAGATGCCAACATGCTTATACTCATCTCAAAGCATATCAACAACATATGTGCAGGAGCTACAATCACAAGGTCATTCCTAGAAACTTCAAAGTTGGTGACCTAGTCCTTAAAGAAAATCCAAGAAATCAACAAGATCGAGAAAAGAAAGGGAAATTTGAACCTAACTGGTTGGGTCCCTATGTCATCATATCAGTCTACGGATTAGGTGCATATCAGCTAACAACTTCAGAAGGAGATGTGCTCGACGAACCAACTAACAACATTCATCTGAAGAAGTACTACACTTAAGTAGCCTAGTGCACGGAAAAAGCCAAAAAAAAAAAAAAAAGAGAAGAAAAGAAAGCACAAACATAAAGTACAATAAAAACAAATGATGAATACCTCGTAAATAGGCGCTCTTGTGAAAGAATGGCTCCTCTATCTATCTCCATACCATTTTACCCACAAAAACACTATTGGCCATCACCCGACACTTAGCACATATCCATTCAGGACATACTTAGCGTAGTCACTATCCTGGGTTATCCATATATATCCTCTTACCACATTCCACCATAGCTTGGAAATCATTGTACATAATCATATCAAGAGGCCCACTCAGCTAGGGGCATTGAAATCATTCAAAACTTGCAAACAGTCAAAACATCAAAACTATTTGCAAAACTTAGGAGCATGACATCTAACAACCAAAGCTAAGCTTTATCGCAAAACACAAACAGAACAATTCAAGAAATACCAAGGATGGATGATTTTCTGAAGTACTAAATGTTGCATTATCGCATAAAATTCTTGACTATTTTTGCATTTTTGAACTTTTTCAATTATTGGATTCTCTTCCTTTTCTCACTAAATGCTTCAAAGCTAGAGGTCATGGGGAACTTCCAATATTTTCTTAGTCTTCTGTCTAGGAGGCGATCACTTGTACTGTGTGAATACTTGCCTCGAGATGTGATACATCGAATATCACTGAAGGCCTGATTCCACTTCACGCATACAAATGATTTAATGTTGTCTATTTACGCAATATGCACTCAGGTCATCCTGGTTCAATTATACCTTGATGCTTGTGCTATCTTGCAAAATCAAGCATCATGTAAATTTTTCTCAGGTCATTATGGTTCAATTATACCATTGTGCTTGTATAAATTTTCAACATACCCTAAACAAATCAATGCTCAATGATGATACCTACAAAGAAAGTAAACAACATATGGCTATATCGGATGGCAAATATAGAATGAGAATGCTACCAAAAACATAGTTGCATATCATTTTAAAACATAGTTGCATATCATTTTAAAATAAGCTACATACCATTTTATAAATTAATTACATCTCATTTTAAACATAGTTGCATATCAAATCATACATCGCACAACATATCAAATCATACATCTCATTTTCAAGATACATCTCATAGCATATAAAAACATACATCTTGCATCATACATTATATCATATATTTAAGCATTGCATCATCATCACATAAACAAAAAGAGCACATAAGCACATCCATCCACATAACACACCACATGATCAAAGAAAATGGTGCTGTATATATATATATATATATTTCAAAAATGATCAAAATGTACAAATGTATCATCACTGTGTCCAGTACAAAGAATACAATGATAAAAAATACAACAGAGACCACGTCTCTCAAGTATGACTATCCCCTGACGGAGATGGTCTAGCTCTAGATGTCCCCGCCCCTAGATCTCTAAGAGGGTCCTGTCTTGGTGGCCTTGTGACACCTCGGCTCTTAGACTGCGACTCAGTATCTCGAGATCGACTAGATCTCGACTGTGTAAAGCTTTGTACTCACTAATCCCTGGGTACTGCAGCCTCATAATGCTGCCGGTAGTACTCCACCTCTTGAGCTCTCAATGCCAGCTCTCTCAAGGTGTCTCTCATCGGACCACTTGCCACTGCTCTCTGCATACTGGCTACCAGCTTCTCTACTCGCCCCCTCCGCTCTATCTCTGTATCCCTCTCCGTGGTCAACTGCGCAATCTACCACTGATATGTCAAAACCTATGCCTGTAGCTGCTGTACAGTCACCTGTAGGGTCCGAATCTGAGCATCCTCAACATGTGTAGGGACCCAAACCCGTAGTGGTACTTGTGCAGGGGCAACCCCTCCCACTCTGTCTGTCCTCAGTGCTGGAGGTGGGAGCACATTCGTCCTCCTCCTCTGCGCTGGTCGCCTTGCCTCATCAGTCCCCCCCACTGTAGCTAGTACCTCCCCCACTCTCCCCTCTCCACCGGCTCCAATAGCTAACCCACCTCTCCCTCTGTCTATCGCCCCTTGTCTCACTGCTCTCTCCACACCTCTATCTCCTCTCCTCCCTCTATCTCCCTGTCTCCCTCTACCTCCTCTCCCTCATCCTCCTCCTCCATCTCCTCCATCATCTCCATCAACATCATTATCTCCCCCTCCCTCCTCATCATCATCATCAAAAGCTGGCCACATCTCCTCAGGATCAGATATCCTAGCCACTGCCTGCACAGCAAACAATCTAGCGAACTCATCGGTCATGCCCGCATCTAGAATCTTTGGGGCATAATCCCACCACCACTATGCTATCAATGGTTGGGCCCCCATCGGCTACATCCTACCTCCGTCGTGCATATAGGCAAGCTCCCTGAGGTATACCCTGCTGACGACCAAACTGTCTCAAAACTTGGGTCACCACAAACCTCTCTATAACAAATGGGGTCCTCCCGATCAGATATCTCATCATAAATACAAAGGGCATCTCCAGCCCATCCTCTGCCCACACCTCACATCCTGTATACAGTCGCCATGTGACCGTATCGATATCATCTAGTACTCTCCTCCAATGCTCTAGTTTTCCCAACTTTCGCTGGACAACTAGACCCCTGTATCCATAAGCATATGCCGCTCCAACGGGCCTGTCTCTGTCTACTAATGGCCTCACAGCTAGAATGTGCTCCCAACACCATACCTATAATAGTGTCACGCCAGCTGACAAACTGCCGTAACCAAGGTATACCACCTCATGCAGGCCCTTGTACAGATGGGCCAGCATAGCTGATCCCCATGAAAACCTCTGGCCCTGTGTAACCATCTCCTCTAATACCAATCCCCATCCCACAGAGAATCCCTTTGACCTACAATCAGGACAAAAGAATCCACCAATAAACCCTGCCAGTATTGATGGAAGGGGTGCGTAATCCAGGTCTAAAAACTCTAGCCACGAGATCTCATAACCGCAGATTGTCTTATCGTGAAAGATGCAGCATAGTGCCTCTGTACCACCCTCCTCTGATTGCTCATATGGTAGTAGTGCACCTACTACAGGAATGCGCAGGATCCTGTAACAGTCCTCTGGTGTGACTATCATCTCTCCAGTAGCAAAATGAAAGGTGTTTGTGTCGCTGTGCCACCTCTCTGCGAGTGCTGTAAGTAGCCCCCAATTCACAGTAAATTGAGGCATATCTAATAGGGAGGTCAAATTGCATCTCTTGATGATATCAAGGTCGACCTGAGACAACCACGGTATCAATGTCCACGGTCTCAAAAATCTCTCCCGCGACTGAACCACACCCAATCTCTCCTGTCAACAAGCAAAACAAATCCAATATCAGTTTCCACATCAAAACAAAGATATCAAAATCAAACTCACATCAACAACATGAAACAATTTGCTCATCTACATCAAGTTCAAAATCCTATCATTTCATATCAACTTGTAGCACAACTCAAGTCTCCAAAACACATAAACTTGTAAAACAACTCAAGTTTCCCACCCATATCAACTTGTAAAACAACTCAAGTTTCCAACCCATATCAGCTTGTAACACAAATCAGGCTTCACACATTGAACTTGAAACAGTGTGCAAAAATAAATCATATTTTGATCAATAGCACACATTGATATCTATACATAACTTGAAATGTTGCAAATCAAAACAAGTTATATCGACACTCATATTGGATAAAACCATAAAAATAATGACAACACGACACAACAAATTCACAAATCACCTCATCTTGCCAAATTTTTCTAGATGCGCTAAAACAGACTCCCGCTATGCTAAAATTCACCCATGCGCTAGGCTATTTTTCTTACGTGCTAATCTATTTACCCTATGCACTAGACTGACTCTACGCGCTAATCTTTTAGCCCCATGCACCACCTAACCTACCCTATGCGCTAAAACTTACCGATGCGCTAATCTATACCTCCCGAGCGCTACTTGTTTGACCCTATGCGCTAGGTTTACCTTACACGCTAAACCTCCTTACACATGCGAACCCCTGTGACCCCTATGCGCTAGGTCCACCCTATGCGCTACCCTGCTGACCTGACACGCTACCCTACGCTCAGCATGCGCTATTTCAACTCAATGCGCTAACCTATATTTTCTATGCACTACCCTATTTTGTTTCGGACGTAGCCCTAAAATTAAGCTTGATGCGCTACCTAAATTTTCGTATGCTCTAATCTATGACTTTGACGTGCTAAAACGCTAAAACCGAATTTCAAAAATCAAAAAATGACCAAAAATGACCAAATCAAAAATCAAAAGAGGGTCAAAAGTGATCACTTACAGGTGGTCCATATGCGGCAGGCCTCCAGTACCTCCGAATGTGCTCAAAACGGTGCCTAGAATACAGAATTGGCATTTTGACTTTAGACCAAATTCTCTTTCTCCAAAGTCAACAATGCACAAATGAATAAAATCAAAGCCCTTTTCCCCTTTTATAGGAGGAAAATGAAATTAGGGTTAGCAAACTAGGCATGTAATGTGGTCGCGGTCTCCCCTATACCCTACACACTGTACATTATCGGGAGATGAATCAATTTACACACATTTCACATAGACGAAATCCTACACACCACACACAACTCATCAAATTAAATCAAAATTTTTCAAAATATTGATTCATCTCCCGAGGGGGCATCACACATAAAATCAAATCTGGGGCATGACTTGCAAATCATAAGAGCGACACAAAAATTACATTTGATCATAAATCATGATAATGCATCATTTTCTTTGAAATAACATGTGCACACACATCACTTCAAAGAGGGGCAAAATGTAGACGTATAAAAATGACCATATTCCTAAATGAATATTTTATGTTCATTTCTCTATTTAATTAAATCCAATTTAATTAAATTACCCATATTCCTCTATTTAATTAAGTAAATTACTCAATTTATTTAATTAAATTCACTATACCATTTAATGAATAAATCATTTTATTCAATTAAATCCCTTCTATCCACTTTTAATTAAATTCAAATTTAATTAAATAGTTATCCTAAATTAAATAAATCTAATTTATTTAATTTCCCCAAATTGCAACCAAATTGAAGTAAATTCATTTTATTTCAATTAAATCCTATTATCCCTCCATCCACTTGCATTCTAAAACCTATTTCTAATCCCTTCTAGACTCTTCTAATCACTTCTAATTAGCCTAACCCATCTTCTAAACTTTGTCACATCCCTAAGCAAGGGGAGGTCACTTCTCAAAACCTTAAAGTCTTTGATAACCATTAAAGGCTTCAAGTCTTCAACCACTTAATTTTCCAAAGTCTCCCAAACCATTAATGGTTAATTCAACCCTTTTACATGGTTAGAGACTTTTTGCCTAACTTAACCTCCACCCAACCCAAGGGTCTCATCAAGCCTTTAATGCTTTGACCATGATTATCTCTTAATTATTTGCACAAGGGTTTATCCTTAGATTAACTCTTAATCCAATGGGTAAGCCTAACTTAAGCTTAACCCTTACCCTCTAGATAACCATAAGGTCTTCTCAGGCATTTAATGCCTCCAACCCCTTCTCTCAACCCAACCCTATGTTGACACTTGTCACCATTTCATTGGTGCCAATTGCAAACATGGATCCCCAACTTTCAAACTCAACCCTTGATCAACTCTTTCAATCCTGACCATCCATTGCCCTGTTTTTGCTATAAATAGAGCTCTCATTCCTCCATTTTGGGATATAGATGAATCCAAGTTTGCAGTATCATACTTATGCTCAAATACATTCAAGCTCTCATTTTATATATGCTCATCATTTTAGCCTCTCTTTTAACTAAGAATTAGTCTAAATATGCATGTTTAGAATACTTTCTTTATCATTTAGCTCAATCATAGACTAAATATATCATGTTAGGATAGTATTCATGCTAACCTTGTCATCTTATAATCTAGTTTATTGCATTTCTAGAATCATGCATAGTTTAGGATGCATTTCATTCTAAAATCTATCAAAGCATCCCTCGTTCTTGCATTCGCCATCCCTAAACCATTTTGCTCAGTGATCTGAGAGCAAAAATATTGGTTTGAGGGACATTGTAAGATAGAGAACCATGGGACCAACCTTGGGAAGCTGAGTTATACTTCATGACTCCATAGCTTGCACAAAGAAGTCCTCTGTGTGTGTGTGAGTAAGTCTCTCTAGAGCTCCATTTTTCACATATTGAGTTGTATTAACCCGCTTTTCCCGCATACAGATAGAAAATGGAATCCAAGTGGGGGAAGCTTGCATCAAAAAGGGAACATTGAATTTCTTTAAGGAAGGTGTTAATTCATCAAATGCTAACACCTTTAACAACCAAAACAATAACAACACTTTAGACAAATATAGATTTTGGACAAAGAACAAAAACATTGTTAATGATGGAATAGTTGATGCCAACAATGTGAAGTCTAAACAACTAGTATTGACTTTATCAGGAAATCCACCATCCCCTAATGATCAAAGAAGTGCTAATCAAGGCACTAACACTTATCCACGAAATACCAATCAAGGGACTTCAACATTGAACACCAACAGAAATCATCAAGGACACAACACTAATCAACAAAACAACACAAACCAGAGAGGCAACACCAATACTTTTCCATATTGACGCATATATACGCCATTAGGAAAAACCTTAGAATCAAAGTTTTGGGAACTCTTGGCGAATAAGATTATCATATTACAAGCCACACGAAAATTTGAACCCTAGGTCAAACCACCTTGGTGGAATGATTCACATTATTGTAATTTTCATTGGAACAAAGGAAATAACACAAATGATTGCATGAGGCTAAAGAACATTGTTCAAGACATGATTAACAAAGGCAATTTAACAGTTGATGGTCACAAAACAAATGGCAACCATGAAGCCTTAACAAATCTTCTTCCAAATTATCACAAGGGAGGAGCATCAACATCAAACAACACCAAGGAAGCTTGTATTAATCACATATATGAGAACACCATCAATCACATATCGACATATGACAATCAAGTAAATGTCATAAAGATCAAGGACAAATAAGAACATGCGTCGATAAATGTGACAACCAGAGCACAAAAGTATGTCTTGAAAGGGAACACATCAACATCGAAAACTCTCCCCAAGATTCAATATAACTTTATTGATCAACTATGGAGAACTCCTGCTCAAATATCTATACTTGAGTTACTCAAGATTTTGCCTAAACACAAGGATATTTTGGAACAAGCACTTATCAAAACAAACATTCCAAATGATCTAGATATTGATCGATTCCAAGCCATGGTGGCCCATATGATGGGGCCACATAACATATCTTTTTCCGAACATGATGATGTCTCCTTGAGTCATCCGCACAACACCCCGCTTCATATAGAAGTCTTAGTCTATAAACATCGGGTGAAAAAAGTGTTAATAGATGGAGGAGCTAGTCTCAATATCTGTACTTTAAAACTTATCCATGCATTGGGTTTCTCTAAGTAGTCCATTGATCCGAAAAAGAAAATCACCGTCAAAGCCTATGATGATGAAGAGAGATCATTCGAAGGAACTATCATACTACCTATTCAAGTAGGACCAATACAAAAAACACCATGTGCCAATTCTTGGACATAGACTTAACATACAATATTTCGTTGGGGTGTCCATGGATACATGAAATGCAAGAAGTGCCTTCAACATACCATCAATGCATCAAATTTCCCTACAATGGACAGGAAATTTCCATATCTGCGGATAATAATCATTTTCAGTATTGCAACGCTATGGGGGCAGCTCAAGATAGCCTAGTTCCACACAATAGAGAAGCCCAAACTTCCTCAGCATCCAATTATCATCAAGAAGAACTCAAGTCTCTATCCATAGACTTCAAAAAAAAGATGAAAATAAAGGACCAAGGCATGGGGGAGTACTCTTTTGAACCCTTGTGTCTATCTAAATTGCCAGTGTCACTGAAATCTTATGGACAACCTTCTACATCACGACATCAGGCAACCTAACCCATCACCAAGTTTGATGGTAAATTTATCCAACTGGGCACACTGGCGGATGAATTAGAAGACAAAGACATCCTTAGTTGGCTATATAAAGATGAAGAAGAAGTCAGATCTGCTACCATAGAAGTAGTCGTACCAACAAAACAATATGGAAGTGGGTTCCAGATCATGCAATGAATGGGATACAATGACAAAGGACCTATTGGTAAGTGCCAAGAAGGTATTATAGAACCCTTGCAACTTCCTTCACAATTTGTGAGAGACAAAACAAGAGTTGGGTATGGACAACATGTACCACCTAGACAGAAGCAAAATAACAATCAAAAACCTTAGTGGAGAGTGAAGAAGAAATATAATGAAGACTCATGGCAAGAAGCACTACACAAAGTAGCAAAAATGATAAGGAAAGAAAAAGAACATCAAGACAATGAGAAACAACAAGAAGAACTAGCCATTCAAAGGGAGGAATCCTCTTATAAGAAAGTGCATCATGTGCAAGAACCTGATCAAACCAAGGTAGAGCCATTGCCTGAAGAAATTACTACTCCCCAAAGGGAAACAATGTATGAACTAATGCAAAGAGTATAGGAAAGCATCGACACTGAATCAGAGCAAGCTACCCAACTGGTGTCAATCATTAGTAATCTTTTCTCTCCATACAACATACCTATCAAATATAGTGAGAGAACCTAGGGACAATGATTCTGAAACCGATTCTAATGAATATGAATGAGATAGTTGTTCTGATATCACTGAAGATATTGAGGTAGATACCATCCACTCATACACACCCCTTTCTCAAGAGGGGCGAGGCTCATAATCTCGACCGCTTGAATTTAGACCACAACATATCTACGAGGCTAGTGAGAACAAGAAGAGACAATATGAACAAGGAAACATCAAAGATAATACCATCAAAGACCTCAAAAATTTCATAGACCTCACCAGTATCCCAAATGCCTATAATGATGACTCCATCATGACACTTACAATAACAGATCTTAACCCATCAAATGACTCCTTATAGCTCATATATCTCGATCTCATAAACTGGGAAGAACCTGAGCATCATGGCATTACAAATACTCCCAAATGATGAGTCCATTTTCCAATACCCGTGTTTAGTCAATCCAGAAACATGCTCTACCAGCAAACAAAATAACGATATCTGCAATCAGGGGAGTGCCAAGTCTCTCAGTCACAAAAATGAAATACACAAAGGATCTAATGGTGAAAACCAGTCAATGGTAGTATTAGATCATCACAAAGTAAAAATAAAGGATGCATCTGAGGGTGAAAACATTTTTAAGGAACCTAAAGATGGGAGACTTGACACCTTTCCTGAACATTATCAAGAAAGGTCACCGATATTGATTGAGGTGACTCAATCAATAAACATTGGTACTAAAGAAGCAATCAAAACAATACATTTGGCAGAATCACTCACAAAAGAAGAACAACTAGATTTTATTAGATTCTTCAGAGAAAAGAAAATCGATTTTGCTTGGTCTTATGCTGACATGCCTGGGGTAGATCCGAATCTAATCATGCATCATTTATCCAATGCTACAAGGGCTAAACCAGTCAAGCAAAAATTAAGAAAGATGAATCCACATGTAGAACTAAAGAAGTTATTAGATGTCGGATTCATCTGACCTATAGACTATGCTGAATGGATCTCAAACATTGTACTAGTTTCAAAACTTGACAAAAGTATCAGAATATGCACAAATTTTAGAGATGTCAACAAAGCATGTCCAAAGGATGACTTTCCTTTGCCAAGTATTGACATAATTGTGGATCTAACAGAAGGCCACACAATGTTATCATTAATGGATGGCTTTTTTGGCTATAATCAAATCAAGATAGCCCTAGAGGATCAAGATAAAATTGTGTTCACCTGTCCATGGGGGATGTATTGTTGGAACGTCATGCCTTTCGACTTGAAAAATGCTAGGGAAACTTATCAAAGAGCCATGACAACAATCTTCCACGATATGATGCATACCTTCATGGAGGACTATGTGGATGATTTATTGGCTAAGTCATTCACTTGAGAAGAACACCTAGGCATACTAGATAAAATATTTCAACAATTGGAGCAATTCAAGGCCAGACTAAACCCTAAGAAGTGTGTCTTCGGGGTCACATCAGGCAAAATGTTAGGCTACATTGTATTAGAAAAGGGCATCGAAGTGGATCCAACAAAGGTACAGGGTATCATGGACATGCCACCTCCCAAGAACATTAGCCAACTCAGATCTCTACAAGGATGATTGCGATCCATGAGATGATTTATAGCTTAGCTAGCAAACAAATACCTCCCATTCAATCATTTGCTTCATAAAAATATACCTTTTAGATGGGAAGACAAGTGTATGGAATCATTTCACCAACTCAAACAATATCTAATGAATCCACTAGTTTTGATAGCTCTGATAATAGGCAAACCTCTCATTCTCTATATCTCAACAACAAAAGTATCATTGGAGGCACTGCTATCACAAGAAGATGCAGTAGGAAAAGAACAATCTATTTATTACATCAGCAAAACTTTAAACAAATATGAGCTAAATTATACATTCATTGAGAAGTCTTGCTTAGCAGTGGTGTTCGCCTCTCAAAAGTTTTGCCACTATATGCTAGCCCATACAATCAAGTTGGTAGCAAAAATTGACCCTCTCAAGTATCTACTCAGTAAAGAAGCTCTCACAGGATGATTAGATAAATGAGACATGATTCTGAGTGAGTTTGATATCTAGTACACAGAACGTCGAGATATCAAAGGATAGGTAATTGAAGATCAATTGGCAGAAGCACCACTACTAGACCAACAACCACTGTAGGTGGAGTTTCCAAACATGGATGTACTCACTGTCACCCCTAAGCAATGGACCCTATATTTTGATGGATCCTATACACAACATGGATTGGGTGCCGACATCCTACTCATCACTCCAGAGGAGCACACAATTCGAAGATCTTATAGGCTGATGTTTCCATGCACTAACATTGCTGAATATGAAACCCTTGTAACGAGAATCAAAATGGTTGTGGAATGGAGAATCACATAATTGTGAGTCTATAGAGGTTCTCAATTAGTTATCAATTACATCAATGATGACTATCAAACAAAGGATGATAAACTCATGCCTTATAAGAGAATGGTGGATGATTTCAAACAATACTTTGCACACATCACCTTTGAGAAAATCCCAAGATTAGACAACATAGTTATTGATATAATGGCTACTATCTCTTCACTAATTCAAATTCCAAATAGACAGAGTCATTACAAGTTCTTGGTAGAGCAATTATTTTCCCCAGCCTATGACAATTCTACATCCCAAGTCATCTATGCCCTAACCAGTTCAGATTCGCCTCTATATGGGACAATCTATGATTATCTCAAAAAAAATACTCTCTCACTTGACCTATCTTGCAACAAAAAACACAGCTTCATCTAGCAATCAACTTGCTATACCTTAACCGCTGACACACTTTACTATCAAAGTCTAGATGGTACTCTTCTTTGATGCCTTGATCATAATGAATCTGACTCTGCCTTACACGAGCTTCACGAGGGTATATGTGGTATGCATTCAAGTAGTCATACTCTCACCAAGAAACTTTGAGAATGGGATATTACTGGTTGACAATGGAAAGAGAGTCTTATCAAATTGCTAAGAAATGCCCTAAATGTCGAATTCACGACAACCTTATCCATGCACTAGCACAAGTGTTGCAGTCATTCACCACATCTTGGCCTTTCTGTCAATAGGGACTTGATCTGGTAGGGAAAATTCATCCTTCTTATTTAAATGGATACAAGTTCATTATCACAACAACAAAATATTTCACCAAGTGGATTGAAGTAGTCCCATTGACCACTGTAACTGTAAAACAAATCTCATCATTCATCCTCAACTATCTTATTTGTAGATATGACATTCCCAGTTCTATCATCATAGATAACGAGCATCCTTCTAAAAATCAAGAAGTGTGAGAGCTATGTGAAAGATTCAAAATCCAACATCGCTTCTCCACACCATACTACCCATAGGGGAATGGTCAAGCACAAGCATCAAATAAAACTATCCTAAAAATCCTCAAGAAAACAGTAAATGATGCTGGCAAGGATTGGCATGTATAACTCAATCCGACACTTCAGGGGTATAGAACAAGTATTTAGACACCTATAGGGGTGACGCCATATTCATTGATGTATGGTTCATAAGCAATTCTACCTCTTGAGGTCGAAATCCCATCTCTCCTAATATCTTTGAAGGGCCTCATACTAGATGAGGAATATCAAGTAAACAGGTTGCGTGAATTGGAGCTTCTTGATGAAAAATGACAACATGCCTTTGACCATCTCAAGGAATATCAACAATGAATGTGCAAAAGCTATAATCACAAATTCATCCTGAGAGCTTTCCAAGTTTGTGATCTTGTCCTAAGGGAAAATCCTCAAAATCAACAAGAACGAGAAAAGAAGGGGAAGTTTGAACCTAACTGGCTAGGTCCCTTTGTTATCATATCAGCCTATGGATTAGGAGCATATCAGTTGGCAACTTTAGAAGGGGAAATGCTTGATGAACCAAACAACAACATCCATCTAAATACGTTCTACACTTGAGTCTTCCAATGCTCAGATTAAGTGAAAAATTAGAAAAAATCAAAAAATAGAAAAAAAAGAATAATAATAATAAAAAAGTGCAATAAAAACAAGTGGTGAAAACCTAGGAATAGGTGCTATTTGTGAGAGAAAAATTTCTCTATCTATCAGTACTCCTATTATTAATCCATCTAGTCTCAGCTAAAGGCCATCGCCCAACACCTATTCACACAACATTATCCTAGACATACTTAGAGTAGTCACTGTCCTTGATTATCTAAAAAATAGTTATCAATATCATATCCCACCATGGCTTGGTGATCAACACATATATCCACATCAACAAATATCTGTGACTAGGGGAAATATTTATCTCACTTTGGAATTCAGACAACAACCAAGGATCATGACATACTAAAAAAACATTGTCAAAACTGCTCATCAGGCTAGAAAATAGGATCGCTATCCAACTACAACTTCAAACACACACATGATGGATGATTTTATGAATTATGATTTGTTTATATATAGCATAAATTTTGACTCTTTGTATTTTGATTTTTGAATCATTAGATCTCCTGAGCTACTCAATGATGCACTGAGCTAGAGAAGCAAAGAAGGAATCCGACATCTTCTTTGGTTTTCTATCTGTGAGGCGATTATTCGTATGGTGCAAATTGTCTCGAGACATGATTGGAAACATATCATTGAAGACATTTTCCACTTTGCAGATACAAATGGTTACCTCTTGTTTGTTTCACACAAGCACCAGTCAGGTCATCTTGGTTCAATTATACCTTGACGCTTGTGCCACCTTGCAATATCAAACATCCATGTAAGTTTTACTCAGGTCATTATGGTTCAATTATACCATGATATTTGTATTAAACTTTCAACATATCAAAAGCTCAATGATGACAAAAACAACACAAAAAAGTGACTTAACAGGAATGACAATGACATAATTAAAGTGATCATTTAGTTGCATATCATTATAACTTGCATTTAGTTGCATATCATTTTAAACTTGAATTTAGTTTCATATCTTTTTAAACTTTCATTAAGTTGTATATCATTTTAATCTTGCATTAAGTTGCATATCATCACATCATTATCATTATCATACATCTCATTTTTAAGATACATCTCACAAATCATAACATCTCAATAACATTGTATTACATATCAATGCAATCACAACAATACATCATCACATTATCACCCATTTCATCATAGACCATGCATTTACATCATAATCAAAATCAGAAAATCAAAAGCATCATTAACTAAACATCTAACCATCCACTCGAAACATCATGTATATCATAAATGGCTCATTAAATAACACATTGCATGTGGATAAGAGAAAATCAGTGCCATATATATATATATATCTCAAAAAATGGTCAAAATGTACAAGGGATGTCATGTCTATCAAAATACAACAAAAGTGATCAAAATACAATAGAGACAGATCTCTTAGGCGTGACTATCTCCTGAGGTGGATGGTTTGGCTACAAATGTCCCAAAACCTGGATCTACACCAAGTGGATCATGTCGAGTAGGCCCCATAACACCTCTACTATGTCCTTCTATGATTGCGGCCAGATTGAGTAGACACTATTTAAGCATAGCTAGGAGCTTTGTGATCTCGAGTGACCACCTCCTCATATAAGCACCTATAGCACTAAGCCTCCTTGGTCGAGTACCATATCTTAGCATGTCCTGCATTGGGGTACCAGTCGTATCTCTCTCCAATCTATCAACAAAGTCCTTTGCTCAACCTCGATGCTCTCTTTCAGTATCCCATTCGACAATAACTTGCATAATTGTAGCTGTTGCACTATTACTTGTGCCTAAAACTACTGCACAGAGACCTATAGCGCTCTCATCTATGAATCTTGTTGATGGGTGGGCACCCTAATCTAAATGGGTACCTGTGTCATGGTCCCACCCACACTTATCCCTATCTGAGGAACCAGTGGAGGTAGAACATTAGATCTCCTCCTCTAGGAAGGTCCCTTATCATCCTCCATCCTGCCCACCACAACTAGCACCACACCAACCCTACCACCCCCACCAACACCCTGAACTAGACCTCCTCTACCTCTACCTCCTCCTCTATCTCCTCTATCTCCACCTCTCCCTCCTCCACCTCCATCTCTTCCACCACCTCTCCCTCTCCCTCCTCCTTCTTCTCTACCTCCTCCTCTCCTTCCTCCACCACCACCTCCACCATCTCCTCATCCACCTCCCTCTCCTACCTCCTCTCTCTCCTCATCTCTCTGTCTAGCTTCTGCTCACCTCTACAGCTTCTCATCCTCATCATCATCAAAAGAAAGCAACAAGTCTACCAGATAAGATATACATGCCACTACATGTGCCACAAAATAAGTTAAAAAATCCTCCGTCATCCCAACATCCACAACCCTAGCCCCATAATCCCAGATCTATCCTGACAACACCATATACTCCTTAATAGATGCTACACTATCTAGTGTAGGTCCCCACTCCAACATATCCTCTCCCTACCGAGCATATAAATAGGTTCCCTGTGGCATCCCCTGTTGTCTACCATATTGTTGTGGAACATGGTTGTGCAAGAATCACTCAATAATAAAGGGCATCCACCCAATCAGGTACCTCAACATATATGCATAGGGCATCTCTAGCCCATCCTCTGCCCACACATCACAATCCATATACGGTCTCCAGATGGCCATATCTATATCATCCAGTGCTCTTTGCCAATACTCTAGTTTTCTTAGCTTATGCTAGACAACAATACCTGTATATCCGTACACATAAGCTTGACCAACTGGCCTATCCCTATCTGCAAGTGGTCTTGACACTGGTATATGCTCCCAGGCCCACACTTGTAACAAGGTCACCCCAGCTAATAAACTTGTATATCATAGATATACCACCTGGTGAAGCTCTATATATAGATGGGCCAACATACACAACCCCCATGCAAATCTGCATCCCTACATCACCATATCCTCCAACACCAATTCCCATCCAATGGCTAGTCCCTTCAACCTATGGTCAGGACATAGGAACCCACCAATGAAACCTGCTAACACTAATGGCAATGGAGTGTAACCAAAATCTAAAAACTCTTGCCATGGGATCTCATAACAACTAATCTCATCATCCTGGAAGATGCGATGGAGAGCCTCTTTCCCACCCTCCTCAGTTTGCTCATAAGGTAATAGATCCCCAACTATAGGAATCGACAAAATCCGATAACAGTCCTCTGGTGTGATTGTCATCTCGCCTGTTGCCAAGTGAAAGGTGCTCATATCACTATGCCACCTCTTTGCCAACACTGTCAACAAACCCTGATTAATGATATACTGAGGCATGTCTAATAAGGAGGACAACCCACATCTCTCAATAACATCTCTATTAGCCTGTAAGAAATGGGGAATCAGTTTCCATAGCCTTAGAAATCACTCTCGAGTCTAGAGCACACCAAGCTCTTCCTACAAATCAAAAAATATCCATCATCAGTTCTTAAATCCATCCAATCTATCAAACAATCAAAATAAAATCAACTTGAAACAATGAAACAACATCAAGGAACCATATCACAAATCAATCAGAATCATATCAAGAATCAATCTAAATCATATCAAAAACAATATCAAAGACCCATATCGAGAATCAACTCAATGAACCATATTGAACATCAACGACCCATATCAAAAATTAGAAATCAAGATCCATATTGAGAATCAAATCAAGGAATCATATCGAAAGTAACATTTGGACTCATATCGAAAGCACCATTCAGACCCATATCAAAATCAAAATCAAGATCCATATCAAAATCAAGACTCTAATTGACTCAATAAATCCATATTAAAAAAACTCATATTGACAGTAACTTGACTCAGATCATCTTACAACAACATATTAGAATAAGACATCATCACAAAACATGACTCACATTGGACCATATCAGAGCAATCAGTGGACCCATATCGACATCTATCTCCTCTATTCAACTCACAATGCATTCTTCACAAAACACTTTCTTTTCTTAACAAATTTGGACCCTACATGCTAAACCTACACTCCTATGTGCTAAGCTGCCACCTATGCACTAACTTTGTCCATCAATGTGCTAAGAATTGCACTCAATGCGCTATCTTGCTATCATTCACTAACTGGGCACCCTACATGCTACCGTATTTACCCAAAATGCTAAGATATTCTATGTGCTACCCGACCTACCCATTGCACTTCTATTCCGACCATATGCACTAAACCTAGCCTACGTGCTAACCTACCCCCCAACCATGCTACAATGTGGCCCTCAGACACTAAACCTCCTAGGGTTTTTCTATGTGCTAAAACTCCTATCATATGCGCTAGACACCCTACCTAACACATTAAATTGACAAAATATGACCCCAAAATTGAAACACGGGGCAAAAATGAATAAAATCAATAAAAAATGAAGATGGATTTTGGAAACTTAGTAGTGGGCCATATGCGGCAGGTCTCGGTATCACCTGACACATTCAAATCAGTGTGAGGAGTATGGAATAGGCATCATCGTCAGGGCTCCAAATGTCACAATCACAAAGAGACAAGTGTGCAAATGATTTTACCAAATCACTTTTTACATTTTATAGGGTAAAATGAAAAAGGTTAATAAGTGGGGCTTATATTTTGCTCCCACTTTTTCATTTTTAACCTTATCAACATCATTTTTCGGGAGATGAATCAATACATATGCATTCCACACACTCAATATTCTCATATTGCAATCAATTCAAAAACGGTTGACAATTTTTCGCTCAATCCTTGATTCACCTCCCGAGGGGGCATCATCAATATCGTTCATCAAATTTGGGGCATCTTATCGACATTTCGACACACAACATCATATCGATCAAAATTTGACAACATATCTGGCAAATTTTCTTTGAAGCAACATGTGCACACACGTCACTTCAAAGAGGGGTGAAATATAGACGTATATATCTGACCACCTTCCTAAATAAATATTTAATATATATTTTAACCTCATTCCTCCTATTAATTAAATTCTTTTTGGGTATGTGCAAGCTAATGAGTCACAAATTCGTGGAAGTCTGTGCGTTGGAAAACATGCTCCTCAAAATGGGCCCCCGTTTTCAAAAAACAGGGGCTCATTCTAAAAAAATGGGGGCTCGTTAATGGTTCGGCCTCCCGAGCCGAAAGGTGATGGGGGGCCAAAGCTAAATAAAACGGGCCCCCGTTTTTAAATAACGGGGGCCCGTTTTTAAATTGTATTTTTACCCTTTTTTTGGGCAAATTTTTCATTTTCACCATGACAGTGAATTGACAAGAGGAGATAAAAAATGGGCCCCCATGCTATGGTTTCCATTTCAAGCCTCCACCATTATCCCAGGTACACATTTAGTCATCTATTTTCACATTTCATAATTTTCTTGTATATTTTTCTTTTTTTTTTGTGTATTATTTAGTTTTTTTGTATTATTTTAGTTTTTTTTAAAGTAGCCTATAAATAAATTATTTTTTATATTTGTAAATTCTTGATTTTGATCTAAAATATTTTTGGACAGTTAACCCTAAACCCTAATCAACAAATTTAGAAATAAAAACCAAACCTAGATAATTAACAAAACGAAATCGAAACAAAAAAAAATGAAAATGAAATGGAAACAAAAACAAAACCATTTGAAAAGGAAATCAAAATAAAACCAAACATATGTACCTAAATTGTTCTTAATCCTCATTAGGCAATACAAAAGTTACCACTAAATTAGTATAACCTTAAAAGTAATTAACATTACTCTTCAAATTTTAGATATCAAAGTTTAGGCTTAGGTTTATGCCATGTCATGGCATAAAGGTCCTATTATGGTCCTATTATGTCATGTGATGGTATAAAAGGATCAATTATGGACACATTCTGTCATGTCATGGCATAATAGGACACATTATGCCATGACATTGCATAATGGGTTCATAGTTGGTCCTATTATATCATGTCATGGCATAATAGGACCTATTATGCCATCATGGCATAATAGGTCCTATTATGCCATGACATTACATAATAGTCCACCTATTATGCCATCATGGCATAACAGGTCCATAATAGGACCTATTAAGCCACAACATGACATGATTTTCTCAAAAATTGCCAACTTCATCATCTAATTCATCTCCAACACTGAAACTATGCTAATTCAACATGTTTACTTAGTATGATAGGACCAATTATGGACCTATTATGCCATGATGGCATAATATGTCCTATTATGCCATGACATTGCATAATGGATACATAGTTGGTCCTATTATGTCATGTCATGACATAATAGGACCTATTATGCCATCATGGCATAATAGGTCCTATTATGCCATGACATTGCATAATATTCCACCTATTATGCCATAATAGGACCTACTAAGCCACAACATGACATGATTTTCTTGAAAATTGCCAACTTCATCATCTAATTCATCTCCAACACTGAAACTATGCTAATTTGACATGTTTACTTAGTATGATAGGACCAATTATGGACCTATTATGCCATGATGGCATAATAGGTCCTATTATGCCATGACATTGCATAATAGGTCCATAGTTGGTCCTATTATTAGATTTTTAAAAACTTATAAATATCCTATGTATCATTTAACATATCCTCACCTAAAGGATTTGGTTTTGCATAAAAACTAAAAAAGAGAGAAAAGTAAACATAATTTTTTTATTCATGGGTGAAAACCATTCTTATGACACCTTGGACAAGTACCTTGGCATCATGTATAATTTTTAAAAAAAGTACCCTACACTTGGAGTATACCATAATCCATTCAAATTCTCTTTATTCTCAATCATCCTTGTCATCATCCATATCATGTATCTCACATTCCTAGTTTTTGACCTTGATTCAAGTGTTTTAATCATTTTGAGACATGTTTTAGGAAAATTCTAATATATAAAATCCTATTTACAGAGAACTGTTACAAAAAAATTGAGAAGATGAGTAACATATATCCACATCTCTACCAAAGTAGGGAGTATGAGTTGAACATGTGATGCCTACCTAGGTAGATATCTACCCAAGTAATCTTATCCTATCCTCTAGGTGCAAATATGCGATACAATAGTTAGGTAAATGCAAGAAAATAATGATGCACCAACAAAGTGAATGTACACATTGAGGTGACACATAACATAAAAGAGAAACCACTAGATATCACATGATTTAATATTTTATGTTTACTTCATATTCTATTACTTCATGTGTTTTATCTCCTATTTTCACAATAAATCTAAAAAGTAACTACTAATTTCCCATAATGATTGATGCCTTATACTTTAATCTTTGTTCTAGCTTATGATCTTCAAGACTATTTGCTTCACATGTATGTTCATATAGTGTTTTTTTAATCTTATTAAAGCATTATCTTATGCTTGTATATTGGTTAATCTATCTTCTTAAAGTATTATCTTATGTTCATACATTGGCCTATTATTATAGAGAATATAATAGATTATCACTATTTGATCACGCATTTTTGCATCTTAATATCATATGATTGTGCCTCACATGATGATCTTATGATCATATCTTGGTTTATAGAGCGTAATGATCTTACATTTCAATATCTTATTTTAAGCACTTATCATCAATCCTTATATATTCTTACACTAGAAGGAGGATCATCTTATTTCTCACTTCTTTATTGATCTTATGTATGAAATATTTTATATTGATTTTAATAGTTGATGCATTTTACAAGAAATGAATTTATTAAATTGAATATATAATAGATTTATGATGTTTCATTGAAAGTTTTTATTAAGTTTTGTGCGCAAATTTTATATTTAAAGATTCAATAGTATGTACATGTATATTTTTGTAAGTTCAATATTATATTATATATTTCATGTGTATCTCATTCAACAACATAGAAATGTTACTATTTATAAATGTTTTTTTTTAATTTAGTAAAATAGATTCTTCTTTGACATAGAGTTGTATATAATTCATGTATATCTTTATATATGCAGGAGCTCTTTGTTATCATGGATGTCTTTGACATAGATGAACTATTAGGTGAAAATCCCCCACCACAACCCCCTCCTCCTCCTCCTCCTCCTCCACCTCCACCACCACCACCACCTCCACCTCCACCCCCTAGATTGGATGAAATTCGTTTAAGAGAATGAATTAATGAAAATCTACAAGTGATTGAACAAAACATTGCTACTATCCAAAATGAGCAAATCATGCCACCCCATCTTGTAGAGTTTGCAAAATCAATGCAAACTATTGTTGAGTCAGTTAGATCTGTTGATTCTCAATTAGATCAATTTCATAGATGATGACAAGAGTTGCATGATTTTTATACCGATGGTTTAACTTATAGGTAAATCACTGATTTGAAAATAACCAAAGCTCATTTGTGTCCATATTTTACTAACCCAAAAACAAGAGAACCAATGCAACCTAACCAGAAAAGAATTTCAATTAGGTGGTGTGTGCATCCAGAAATGGCTAGATACTTTTGGGATAGATGGTGGATGGTTTTTGATTATCCACCACATCATAATTATGAGGTCCCTTTTTATTTTTTGAAGAAATTATATTGTGAGTTTGTAATGAACCAAAAACCAAATTATTTTGACATTAAGTCATTCCAGGGTGTTGGTCGTGGAATGCCAAAGCATAGATTAGGGGCACGAAGTAATAATCCCCTACCGAATCCACCCATAGTTCCACTTGTTGCTCCATCGATTCCTGCAGATGTCCAAAATACATCATTCATTTCGACATTAGATGCTTTGACTTCCCTCACAGGTAACCTGAGTGAGCAAGCTGCTCACATGGCATCTGCTCCTCGATGGATGCCACATATGTGTTCGAGTTGTCATGAGACGTGTGCAGGTCCTACTACTACTACAGGATCTACTTCAGTTCTAGCTGAGCATGATGCAACAAATGATAGTATGATGACATCTTATATGGATTTTCTTTGCTCGGATGTTCATCTTGACCAGGTATAGATATATATACATGTACATGTCAATCTTTTAATACTTTATTAAATATAGGTATAAACTAAGTGCATCTCTTTTTTTTATACAATCTAATACTTCATTAAATAAATTTTGTTTATGTAGATAAGGACTACACCTAATATTAGAGTCAATATTGCATCTACTGGAACACAACTCGGCACACCTTATGGGGTATAGTATAAATTTCTATCTAGACATTGTACTATCTTTTAAAGTTAATATGTTATCATTGTATACTATATAAATTTTCATGTTGATACATTGAATGCTTCTTTCTCCAGGATTCAGGTCATGAGGGACCCTCTACATCACATCGAGAAGAGGGTCTGACTACTGTGACACCATCTATGGCATGTATCTTATAATTCTTAAATTAAATATGAACTCTTACAACGTTGTAACTTAACTTGAAATTATTTAGTACACATATATATGTTCACTAAATATGATTTCATTAAATGCATGTATGTAGGTGGACACTACCATTAGGATAGGTTATCCTCATAATTTTGATCAGAGCCAATTTGAATGCACATCGACATCCTTTGAGGTATTAATATGTAATACTTAATTTGATCTTATTTTGACTCTTAATTTAAGATTTAATTGGACACTTTGAATTTGACCTTGTACAGGAGTTATCTAGCACTACATTTGGTGTTGATACTGCACAAGATACTGCTAGAGGAGATACTGCTAGAGGATCTGATGAGCATATGGTAAGTTTGTAACTTAATTTATGAATTCTACTATATTTGATAAATGATTCTTTTAATAGTTAATTTCAAGTAATATTTTAATATTATTTTTTTATTGTACATCATGAGACGGGTGGATCTGGACCACGTCCCGGGGATAAGAGATATACTGCTAGAGGATTTGATGAACATATGGTAAGTTTGTAACTTAATTTATGAATTCTACTATATTTGATAAATGATTCTTTTAATAGTTAATTTCAAGTAATATTTTAATATTATTTTTTTCTTATACAACATGAGACAGGTGGATCTGGACCACGTCCTGGGGACAAGAGACCACGGGATGTTATTGATGATAACACTTAGATTTTATTGTTTATTTGGCTTTGATATGTACTTTTTTATGGACTTTACACATTTGTTTACACGTGCACATACTTTATATATATGGATAGTTGCATAATAGGATTAGATCATATATATTTTGTGCATACTTTATATATTTTGTGCACATTAGATATTATGTGGAGTGAACATCATGTTACCATCTAGATATATATATGGATTAGATATTATATGGATTATGTGGACTTGAAATTTTACTGTTTATTTGGCTCTGATATGTACTATTTTATGGGCTTTACATATTTGTTTACACATGCACACATACTTTATATATATGGATAGTTGCATAATAGGATTAGATCATATATATTATGTGCATACTTTATGTGTATTGTGCCCATTAGATATTATGTGGACTTGAAATTATGTGCACATTAGATCATATATATTGACTTGAAATTATGTGGACTTGAAATTTTGTGCATACTTTATATATTATGTGGACTTGAAATTTTATTTATGGAAGTTGTGCTTAAACAACTTTATAGGGATTATGTGGACTTGTAATTTTATTTTTGGAATTTCATTTAAATAGTTCTTGTGATTAGATAAACTAAAGGTGCATACATCATGAACTAAGTATCAAAACATATCTTATAATTATAACATATTCTAAATTAAAAAGTATCAAAACAAATATAATGAATAGAACTTGATTAAAACATAATTATCTCATTCATAAATTTGACCAATAGTCTCTCATTTATGTATATTGTACACAAAATGTAATCAAGAAGACATATCTAAAATAAAATAAACAGTCTATTTAAATTATAATAATAAGTATTTATATCTCTCAAAATACAACATAAAGTATGCACAAACAATAGTAGTCATTGAGGCCAAGTCTACTCTGAGAGACTGGGAAAAAATAAATACATATGATTAATTTTTATAATCAGGATGCATTGAATTTAAAATACAAAGGGATTTGCCTTAAGGGTACAAAAATTTAACTTACTTGTAATTATTCAAAATGAAACATAAAGTATGCACAAATAACTTTGTTTTCATTGATGCCTTCTACTCGTGGTAGACCTGAAACAAAATTTTACTAGATTAGATTTTATAATTATGATGCATGATATAAAATGCTATATATAATATGCATCATGACTTTTAAAAGGGAGGTGGATTAAGGGTTTAAATTATAACTTACTTGATATTCATTCTGTTATACCATCTGCATCCTCTCTCTTTTGCAAAGCATCTATAATTGTCTCGTCCTCTTCCATAGAGAGAGTCCATAATTGTTTATTAGCAGGCCTGCCATGATGTCAAAACCCTCCTTTATCACTTTTGGATTTAAATTATGATTTTATTTTATCTTTGGATAAGCTATTTAAATGATTGAGTAAATGTTATAAAAAGAATGAAAAATAATAACACACACACACACACATGGAAAATATACATTATTTTTATTTATTTAATTTCCACATCCAATTATGGCACATGTTGTAGGAAGAATAAGAAGCTTCTAGAGGATTCTCCACCATCTTGCATGTAACTCCTCCACTAAGCCTAATCAATTTGCATGAAGTCCAAAATTGGGAAAGAATCTCCTTTTTAATTAAATTTTCTAGATAGTGGAATGGAGGGAATTTTCTTATAAAATTATATGCAAGTTTCAAAGAAGGGAGTTGATTATGTTTTGAAGGAAATTTTCCAAGTTTTAGAAATAGATCTTTTTGGTAGTCTCAGTTTCGTTGCAGGAATTTTAAGTTGTTGTTTAGGATTTCTCTCAAGTTGCAAGGAAGGATCATAAGGGTAGCTAGTGGATTCAACATCAAGCTTGATAAACCAGGTTCTCTCCTCGTTGTTTATCTTTACATTTACTTATGAGGAATTCATATTATCAATAGTTATAGATCTTCCTTTATATAAAGAAACTCTTTTATTTGATTTTAAATCTTTTATTTGAGGATAAATAGTAATGATGATGCTTTCATATAGTGCATGTAAAATATAGTTATTTAAATTATTTTATTTCCCTCAAGAAAATATGCACATGATCTTGCTTTTGTTTTTCTTCCAAAAATTTTAGCAAAAGAAAATCATATTCCTTTATTTGTTTAAAATCTCTTTTTTTGAAATCAAAATTATTCCTGTGTGATTTGAATCTTTATTCTTCCCTCTGATTCTTTTCTCTGGTTCTTCAAATGGAAATCTGAATCTCATTCTTTAATCCCTCTGTGATTATCTTTAAAATCTCTCTGTGATTATCTTTAAAATCTCGTTGTGATTATCTTTAAAATTTCTCTGTGATTATCTTTAAAATTTCTCTGTGATTATCTTTAAAATCTCTTTGTGATTATCTTTAAAATCTCGCTGTGATTATCTTTAAAATTTCTCTGTGATTATTTTTAAAATCTCTCTGTGATTATTTTAATCTCTCTGTGAATATTAATTAAAATAAAATCTCTCTGTAAAATGAGTTGAATAAATCTTTGTGAAATGAGTTGAATAAAATCCCTATGAAATGAGTTGAATAAAATCTCTGTGAAATGAGTTGAATAAAATCTCTCTGTGAATATTGGTTGAAACTCTGTGAATATCAGTTCAATAAAATCCTCCTGTGAATACTAGAAACGAATTCTGGAAATAAACAATTCCCCTGTGAAATATGGGATAAACCTCTTGCCTGTGAATGCTAGAATAAGCTCTCTGTGTGTGTGTGTGTGTGTGTGTGTGTGTGTGTGTAAATGTTAACCTCCCGTTTACTGTAAAAATCAAATCTAAAACAATTGTTTAAATTCTATTTTATTCATGTTCTTATTTTCATAAATGAATACCCTCTTTGTTTATATATAAGGATGTCATTAAATAATTGAAAATGTAAACTATATATATATAGAGAGAGAGTTTGTGTCAAATGTTAAAATTTATTAATGTTGCATTATATTAAAATTATTCCAAATGTTAAAATATATTAATGTTGCATTATAAATATATTAAATTTATTTCAAGAGTTAAAATATTTTAATGTTGCAAGTAATTCATAGACTTCGAAAATTATTTGAATGATGCACAGAGGTGTACAAGGGTGGCGGCTATTGTAACCGCCAGAGGGGACAGTGGTACCCCCCCACTACCCTTGCGGTCATTGTCATGACAGTGGCCGCAGGGGAGTGGAGGGGCCCACGGTGTCCCCTCAACCCCGCGGGACTGCGCATGCAGGACCGTAGGGGTGATGGGACCCCGTGGTCCCCACCCCCCCTATTGATTATTAAACATTAACAATTCGCCATATTTTTTTTTGTCGCTATATTATTTAGTTTTTTTGATATAAATGTATAAAATACAATTTAGAAATAAATGTATAAATTGCAAATTTGAAATCGTTAATTTTCTTTTCCTTAGTATAAACTTTAAGTTATTAAATTAACTTAGAAAATTAATAAATATTGGGGATTATTGAGGAATAAATTCACGATTAACTTATCTATAATAAATACTTGTAAATTATATTATATCAAATGTTATAATTAGAATCATTCGATCTATTAAGATCCATTGGGCACTTAGTTGGCATTAAGCAAATAATTCACATTAATATGATTCGAATCAAATGCCTAAATTTAATCGCTATTTTTGGATTGCTTAATCATGCATGCAAATTACTTATAGATTAATTACATTTATTGATGTTTTCATGCAAGTTGCACTATTCTTATAACATGCAAATTACTTATAGATTAATTACATTTGTTGATGTTTTCATGCAAGTTGTACTATTCTTATAACATGCAAATTACTTATAGATTAATTACACTTATTGACGTTTTTTACACATGTAATTATTAATATGCAAGTTTCATGATGGTCATTGTTATGCAAAGTTATATTTCAAGTTTTGAGTAATAAATAATGTTAGTTATGGTTTTTTTTATTCAATGTAATTCATCAAGTAGTTATTTCAAGTAATTGAGCTTTGCAATGTCTAAATTCATAATTATTTTTCAAGCACGATGTTTATCATAAGTTAGAAAACTAAATAAAGGAAGATGGAAACCAAAACCTAGTAGCGTTCAGTATATACGGTGCCTCTGGGTTACGCTTACGGGTAATGCCGTCATGTTGAACTCTTGCACTTAACGCCTAATAAAGCTACATCAATGACGTCTGTGGCATCGTCCCTATAAATCATCGGGGAGTAATAAGGGACACTTGGAAGTTAAAATCCAAGGGGCGGGTAATCCCCCTTGGATCGATAATCTAATAAGATAATTTTCAAATGATTTTACATCCGTTGAGTTAAACCATAGTAAACCCCCTTTAGGGTTGGTTAAGTAAAAATGCTTCTATGGAATTAATTTTTGAAGAGATATTGTTGTCGATTGGCAATGGGTCAAGGGTGACGCTTATGATAAGAATTTAGGATCTAGTGTTTTAGGCCACAAGCAATAGGCCATCTTGAGCCCTTGCTTAAGCACTACCATCGTGGGTAGCAACCACAGAGAAACTGTCTGGGACATTGACCCTAGAAAGGGTTGCGTACCCACTAATCAGTTTACATCAAACCATAGAATAGAAAATAGAACTACATACTTTACACCTTGATCCTGTGTTGAAGCAGGTATGTAGGCAGTCTTGGGATGGAGTTGTCCCTCGTACTCAGGCATTCATGGGTGGGGTCTAGGCTTTGTATAGAAGGATTGAATAGAATCCTATTTTGAAAGATAAGATAATTAAATTGGAAAAAGTAATTCAATGCATACTCGGAAGGAATCCTGTATGGATTCGCTTGACTTCCCGAGGCTTTAAGCCAAATTCTGAGGCGGAATTCAAGCTTGTATTATGTTGTTTAATTACTCCTAAGGACGGCGACCTCGGTGCACTTATGTTAGAAGAGTGTAGTACTTAGTGAGTGGCTCAGGACTCGAATGGTCCCGATGAGTCTAAGTCTCTGGCCAGAGAACCTCCTATCCTAATTGGATAGATGCCTACCCCATATGGGTAGATGCCTATCCCATATTGGATAGATGAAATCTTATGTCCCGTATGGACTGATGCCTACCCCATATGGGTAGATGCCTATCCCGTATTGGATAGATGAAATCTTATGTCCCGTATGGACCGATGCCTAACCCGTATGGTTAGATGCTCATCCTGGATGGATGAATGCCTGATCCAAATGGATGGATGCCTAGAGTATGCAATTGAATCAAACACAATGATTAAATTAAACAAAAAAAAAGAATGGTCAATTTTGTTGGGTTAATTAAGGTGGGTTATTACACACGATATCTATCCAATTTTATATTAGTTGCCACTACCAAATGCAAGTAATTTATAATCTTCTTCTCTAATTCATAATCTTCAAATGTAGGCTGTCCATTCTTTCTTGTTAGATATTTGTGTAGCCAAGTGCCAACAACAACCACAAATCTTGTTGGATAGTCATAACCATCATCATCTACTCGAGGAGTGGTTAGCTTATGTTTTGGCTCTACACATCGAGCCAACCAATACTCTGTCCCCTCTTCATTGTCCTCTGGTGCAACAATAACATAAGCATGTCCTGTGCACAATTTTTTTTTTTTTTTTTAATATTTAATGAGAAATAAAAACAAAAATATACACTGTAAGATTTCATAAATATGTACTATTTAATAAATCAAAACAAATTTCAAAAATAATTTTACCTTGTTGTATAAGATCTGAAATGCGATCATAGTCATTTGATGCAAACATTTGATTCATATCTTCATCAGTTCTTTCATGTGGATCATTTGCATCTATGGGTGTCAATGATCTTTGTTGCCATTCTTCAACCCATTCTTTATTCTCACAAAATTCCCGATCTCTGGAAACACAAAACTGACAAAAGCAAGCAAGTTGCCTTGTGAATATAGTCCATGTGTTTGAATTAGAACTCTTAAACGAATGCCATTTAGCTAATCCAATGATGTTATTACAATCATGCCGAATAGGAATACTATCTTCCTCTATCAACCAAAAGAAACGTCGAATTGCAGAGTTTTCAGTTGATCCTTTTGACAACTTTGAAATGCACCAATCTACAACTGCATGAGCATCTCTGAATTTCACTGCATTCTTGAATTTCAATTGTTCTCTAGAAAGAGCTCTTTTTATACAGGCACTGGCTCCATCATGTTCCCCCTTACCATGTCCCACTTCAAAAAAACTCCATAAATGTTGGACATTGATTATCTTGTGAACTTTGCATAGCCAATAAAACATTCTTGCATTTTTGAATTGTCCAGTGCAGTTATCTGACCATATCATATGTTGTTTCATGTCAATTTCTCTTTCCTTAAGATTATCATAAAATACCTCGAAGCAATGTTGAACAAACTCTGAAGAGTGTAATTGATTATCACTAACATAGAAATGATACTCCCTCAAAAAATTTTTGTTATCTTCTGTACTATCATGGTCATGTCTATATATAATGTGCACAAATATGGCCACTTGCACTGAGTTGTAGTATTGTGATTGAGTTTCCTCTTGTGGTTTAAGAGTATAATTTTCTGCAAAATCCACAACTGATACTATTGTTCCAACTGGAAATGTGTTCTTGCATATGCGAAACTATCCATCAAGCCATCAGGCATGTTGGGAATGTTTCACATATTTTGAAACAATATGAGTTTTAAACTCACTAATAAATGCATTCACACTATTCTATTCTGTAATCAATTCTAAACGTTTCCCCATCTTTCCATCCTTTAGAGGGTATTCTATATTTTTAAATCTCCTAACATCAACCATTTTTTGTCCAAACTCAGATGAAACATGTTCATGCAAACATTCACCTATCGAAGAATAGTTCCCACATAAACTGCAAAGGCCATAAATGCATGAATTGGAAAGAAATAATTGTTCATTAGGTGGTTTACAAAATAAACTTCCAATAAAATCTTTTATAGTTTCAGGTGGAACATAAACACCACAATCCTGCACAAGATCATTACCATGCAACATACAACGTATATATCAAAAAACATCATAATAGTAACGAAACTGAACATGAATTTTACAACAACAAGATATTCTTTGTTTATTGATTTTAACATACCAGGGTTTGCATTTTTCAAATGATCTTTGACTAATTCGTAAATTCATTAACACAGATTCATCACTAAATTTTTTAAAGATTTTAGTTTGAGTCATGTCAAGAAGATGTTTTGGATGAGGATCACAAATTTTTGATCCCACCCTTAACTTTAAAACATCTCTAGCATTTGATGAAACTCTAGTGTTATCATGCCAAAATTTTGCAATTAATTGTTTAGTTTCATCATTTAATTTCATGTCCGACCTTTGAAGTCTACCACTAAAACTCCAACAATGGTTTAGTGGATCAATTTCAATTGTGTCTCTTCTTTTGGCCGCTCTTGACAAGGTTCTACGATATAAGTTCAAATAGCCACTTATATCATTTAACATTCTTTTACTAACAATCATTTTGTTAGCTATAGCAGTCGTTGTAACTCTACGTGCTGCATTCTTATCTTTAGATCGACTTGTTTTTCCTATAGAATTGATGGCACTGGCAACAGTAGATACAACTTGCTTATATGATTCATCTTTTCTTTTTGGTTTTGCATAAATACCTATTTTTTTCAAGACTTTACGCATTTTTAACATTTTTATTAATTGTAGCATTAATTGACATTGGAATCCTAACTTTTTATTATAGAAAAATTGTTTATATAATCTATTTGCATGTGTTTAGATTTGTCTCCAAGAAACTAACCCATTAAGATTATCTAGCACATTGCTATCAATAGTAAACAAATTACATTCATTTTCTTTCAGAGAGGGTGGTGTAATATTTTCAATTTTTATTTCTTTTCGTATTGGTGTATGAAATTTATATCCAGCTTCATTTAAATCAGCAATTTGATTGGCATCATAGTCATCAGGATTTAAAAACATACCAGGATTTGCATCCACATGAATATTTGCATCAACAATCATACTCGTGTGTGGTTCTACATTTCTTGCATCCATCATGATGTCTTCAATAGTCTCATCTACAACGGGCACTGAACTAGATGCTTCAGAAGTGTTAGTCAATTGTCGTTGTTGTGATCTTCGATCTCATTGGCTTTTTGCCTCCTCTCTTTGTGCTTGAATTTCATCCACTATCATTGTCCTCTTTTTTTTCTTTTGATGTTGCTTAGAACCCATTTTTACAAACTTTTCTTCAAAAAATAATATCTTTTTACAGAGTTCTTAAAAAAATTATGTAAAAAATATTAAAAAGTACTGCCAAATGATGTAAAAAATATTTGTCAGTACGAATTTCAATGATAGTGTGGTAAATCGATGCAATCTATCTTTTTTTTTATAGTAACGATTATTTAGAAACGGGGGCCCGTTATTAGATCCAATGGACAAAAAATGGAACGGGCTCCCGTTTATAAAATGGGGGCTCGTTATGTAAAATTTGAATCCACAACCCGCCACTTGCCTCTAGATTAGGCCCGAGATCTAAGCCTGGGATGGCCACACCTAAGACATGAACCTGCAAATTCAAAGCTCCATGAATGAAAGCACAAATATGAACTTCTGAAATAGTTTACATGCCTCTAATCAGAGAATTTTTATACGAAATTAAAACCCATTTCAGATTATACTGTCTAGATTCTAAATATGTAAATTAATTTAAAAATTGATTATTTTAACTATTTTTCATTTAATTTATACTAAATCAGGTCCATAGAAATATTAACTAATTTTCTTAATTTAATAACTTTTTTATTTTAATGAATTTTGAAAAAAAAATTATATGTCATCAATCTACACAAAATTCTTTTCTATTTAACAAAAAAAAATTCAAAAAATGCTAAGTTTACGTCAAATTTTGTGGGTCGTACACATCAAATTTTTAAAAAGATAATTATGGCCATTAAAAAATTAATTAAAAAAAAATTATTTGAAAAAAAAATACAAAAAAATATGCTCATCAATCTTCAGTGTGTTACAAACCATTTCCCAAAATGGTTTGAGAAAATAATTTTAATTGTGTCAAAAAGTGTGGGTCGTACACATGCATGGTATGGTCCTGAAACAGGCATTTTTAAAACATAGTTTTTAGAACTCCATTCAAAAAGTTATTTTTTATTATGTGGGTATTAAAATAAATTACATATTTGAAAAGTACACTCAGAGGGATATCTTTTATATTAATGACTTTTTCCAAGATTCAATCTCCAAGTGTTTCAAAATTTAAGCTCAAATGAGACAAAATCTGAAAAACAGGGAAAACACTTCCACTTTTTGGCCAAAAAGTGGACTCATCTTCTTGCACTGACCCTTTTAATTAATTCCTCCATTTTCATCTATTTAATTAAATTAATTACTCAATTTATTTAATTAAATTCACCTAATCCTTTTCTCCCCTTTAATTAAATAAATCACTTTATTTAATTAATTCTCCTTTCTCCCTTTTTAATTAAATTTACATTTAATTAAATTAATCATTACAAATAAATAAATCTAATTTATTTATTAAATCCCCCCACTTGTATTTATGCAAGTTGAATATATTTTGATTGAAATAAATCAATTTTATTTTAATTAAAATCCTTTTCCCTCCACTTGCATTTTCTTACATCAACAAACTCCTCCTAGATTATTCTAAATTATCTAAATGAGCCTTAATCCTCCTAATCATGTCCTTTCCCTAAGTTTGAGGAGGTTGCTCCTCAAATTTGGAGGAAAGTGTTCTAAATGCATTTAGGGCTATATGTCTTCAACAAGATAACTTGTTGAGTTCCCCCAAATTTGGAAGGACTCTTACAAATGTATCCCCAAAGTCTTCCAAACCATTAATGGTTAACTCAACCTTCCCACATGGTTAAAGACTTTCTCTCTCACTTAACCCTCAGCTAACCCAAGGGTCTCATCAAGCATTCATGGCTTTAACCTTGGTTATCCTATTAACCCTTGCACAAGAGTTTACCCCTTGGGTAAAAGCTTTATCCATTGGATGAGCCTAACCTAACCTTAACCCTTACCTCCTAGGGTAACCTTAATGTCTTTTCTAGCATTTAATGCTTCTTACATCTCCTCTCAAGCAACCTTTTGTTGATAATTGTCACCATTTCATTGGTGAGAATTGCAAACATGGATTGATTAACTATCAATCCTGGCCCTTGTTAAGATTATTCAATCTTGACCATCCATTGCCCTATTTTCCCTATAAATAGAGCTTTCATTCCTCATTTTTAATATCAGCAATCTTTTATGCATCTACATTATAGTCTAATTACTAAGCATTTTAGCCTCTCTTTGTTAAATTATCATAATTGCATTTAGAAACATTTTTATATCATAGAATATCCATGCTAGACTAGTATATCATGTTAGGATAAATTTTCTAATCCTTTATCATATCATCATCTTCATACTAGCTTAATCATCATAGTTTCAATATCATACATCTTAGAATGCATTCATGCATATAAATCAAACATCACTCATTCTTGGAGTTGTCATTCCTAAGTCACTTTGTTCATTGATCTGACAACAAAACATTCACTTTAGGGATCTTGTGAGATAGAGAACAATGAGACACCCCTTGGGAAGTTGAACTATTTCAAATAGTTTGTATACTTTCACTAAGAGTCTCATTGGTGTGTGGGTCTTTTGAATCTAACTTTTTTCATTTTTGTCACCTCATTTCCCTGCATACAATCTGTATTATAAATTCAAGATGTAATTAGGTTTTATGGCCAACTTATTTGTTATGGCTATTTAGGGTGACATAACTGATGTTTTATGTGTCAGTGGTATTTGGAGAATGAGTTATGTCATCCCAGCGAAGATAGAGATCTACCTAAATGGTGCATATTGTGAAGCAAAATTGGATCTGATTTAGCAAGCTGAAAGTGCAAAGTTACAAATCATTTTTTACTGTTGTTCCCTAACAGTTACAACAACATAAATCCCTTAACCGGGTAGGTCCTAACTGACCTTTGTCATCTAATTCCCCTAATAGGGAAGCTCACAAAAGAGTGTTTAAATCCTCTAACCAAGTTGATTCTAACAAATCATTAAGCTCTTAGCCGGAGTGATAGGCAAATCCCTTAACCGGGTGACTCCTAACAGGGTCTACTCCTAATCGATCATATTGTAATCTCTTAACCAGGATAAGCTCCTAATAGGGCGTACTTCAAAAGAGTACAATATTATTGTTGGTATCAATTCCCACTATAGTTTTTCCAATTTGGGTTTCCACATAAAAAATCTTGGTGTTTATGTGTGGAATGTCTTTTTATGATGTTTATGTTTACATGCATTATTTTTGAGACACCGGTTATGATATGTCATTCATAGTTTATCAGAGATTGACAGTACTGATATGAAATACTTAATTACTTGATCAGATTGATAAGATTGATTGGCTGGCTAATCAAATTGGGATGACTAATTAAGAGATAAAGATGTTGATAATTATTATAGATGGTTTTTGCAAATCTGATTAAAAGGTTGTTAGATTTGATTGTAGAAGTGAAGGTATCTATTAAGAAGTTTCATATCTGATTTTAGTTGGATTTGGATTCAAAGTTTAAGTTATTGTTAATACTGATTCAGCCCCTACTCTCAATATTAACTGGATCTTCATAAGATTAACAATTGGTATCAGAGCTTTGGTCCTTTGTGTGTAGAAAAGCTTGACTGCTTGAGGAAAAGATTTTGAGGAAGACAAGATGATGAAGAAAGAGGGTCCAAAAGTCAATACGGATAACTATAAGATTTGGAAAGAAAGAATGAAGATATATCTCAAAGGTCTTGGTTCTCAATACTGGAAATATGTTGAACTACAACATATGTGGCTCCTACTACTGCTCCCTTGATACCAGATGAACTTAAAGATCAACATGAGAACATGTTGTTGTTGTGTAGCTAGGTCAGATCCCTTCTAGGGCTGACCTAGTGCACAAAATGCCAAGTGGCCTATCAGCCTTGGCATTTGGATATCTCAGTTATATGAGTCTAATTTGGGGCAGACACTATTTGGGAGAACCACTTATGTGTAACTTGTGATTAAGTTAAATGTAACTTGCAACTAGGGGAGACTCATATGTAACTTGTAATATATAGGTCTGACCCTATCCTTGGCACCAAAAGTATATGGGTGACTTGAGGTCTATTAGGAGGTATTGATTCATATATATGAAAGGTCATGATTGCATCAATAGATATGAATTCAATAACATGAAGGTCATGTAGTGTGCTCAGGGGTGACGATAAGAGCTTATCGTCCATGGTTAAGAAGGCAACAGATCTGATGTTTGGTTGTGGTTAACAAGCACTACCATAAAACCAACATGGTATCAGAGTGGGTCGATTGTGGCAAAGGAGATTATGTAAATTATGATCAGAAAATCAAATTAGAGTAGGTTTTGAAGGTGGCTCTCCTCTAGGATCAAATCCTCTCAAACAGAAATCAAGATTAGTGAATTGGCATTATCCATGGTTGGGTACTCATATAAGGTGGAGAAATGACAAATTTCTCTAGGAAAGTTGCAAAACGGAAATATACTTTATCCAGAGCAAGAAGACATAGTGTTTCTGAGGCTCCAATTCAACATTGACGCTCTCAATTCAAACCTCAGGGCCTACCTTCTTTACTTTGCGACCTACAAGGAGAAGTGCTTGTTCAGAGCCAACAAAGATCTCACATAATTCCAGGCGGGGATGTTTCAAAAAAAAAAAAATCTATGATGGATAATGAGATCGTTTATAGTCTATTCATGGGCGCTTGAATATTGAAAGTGGCTTACTCTTTGTTGGAAGTAGATTTTGTGAGGATTGATGGTAATCGCATGCCAATTCACATTGGTCTTGTATTGGTTAGATAACTAGTATCTGATCTTGACAATCTATTCAACTTCCTTGACCTCTGATATGTGTATCGGATTGTATTCCATTGTTGTTTACATCATTCAATAACTTCATATTATTGTTTGATGGCTAGATTTTGAGTCCCAGTAGTCCATGACAATAAGGAGGGTCATTTTATTTGTCTAATCATCCATTAAAGATATATCTATCAACTCAAGCAAGCTATACAAATGGAACCGTATTTGGTAGAGATTGTGCTTTGGATTCTAGTACTAGCTTATGGCAAACTACCAAGCATTGAAAGGTAGATGTTGATGCTTCCCCTATGAGAATTGTCAATGTCTGTGTAATGTCATCTCCACAATCAATGTATTATTCATGGGAGTAGCCATGGTGGTAGTCACTACATGACTTGGTTATTCCGAAGGAATCCTCCCTAGCTAAGAGGGAGTGTTGTTGTGTAGCTAGGTCAGATCCATTCTAGGGATGACCTAGTGCACAAAATGCCAAGTGGCCTGTCGGCCTTGGCATTTGGATATCTCAGTTGTATGAGTCTAATTTGGGGCAAGCCCTATTTGGGTGAACCACTTATGTGTAACTTGTGATTAAGTTAAATGTAGCTTGTAACTAAGGGAGACTCATATGTAACTTGTAATAAATAGGTTCGACCCTATCCTTGGTGCCAAAAGTATATGGGTGACTTGAGGTCTATTAGGAGGTATTGATTCATATATATGCAAGGTCATGATTGTATTAATAGATATGAATTCAATAACATGAAGGTCATGTAGTGTGCTCGGGGGTAATGATAAGAGCTTATCATCTATGGTTGGGAAGGCAACAGATTTGATGTTTGCCCATGGTTAACGAGCACTACCATAAAATCAACACATGCAAGCCTTTGAAGCTATTGTAAGTACTTTATCTGATTTTGAATATATTGATGTTCAAGGATTGGAAACCGCACATGAGGTTTGGAAAAAATTAGAAACAATTCATGGAGGAGATTAGCATGTACAAAGAGAAAAAGAGGAAAGATTGAGAGGAAAATTTGATATGAAAATGCAAGAAGGAGAAAATATTGCATAGTATCATCAGAGAATTAAAGAAGTTGTTGGCGGTATAAAAGGTGTTGGTGGAAAAATTAATGATGATGTGGTGGTAAGTAAAATGCTCAGAACTCTCCAACCTCATTATTCTATTAGAGTATCTGCAATCCAAGAACTGAAATCCATTTCAAAGGATAAGGTAACTATTAACTCTTTGATTGGTAAGCTTACAACCTCTGAGCTAAATAGTTTTGACAATAGTGTGGTAAAATCTACTTAATCTGCTTTTAAATCTTGTGTTACTAGTTCATCTGCTAGAAAAGGAAAGAATGTATGTCTAAGTCATGAGTACATATCTAGTCATGGAGGTACCTGGGAGAGTGAAGATAGTGAAGATCAAGTAAAGGAACTTGAAGCACTGCTAGCAAAGAGATTTCCAAGAGGCACCGGTAAGTATAAAGGAAAGCTTCCTTTAACGTGTTTCTCTTGTAGTAAGATAGGTCATATTGCTGCTAACTGCTCTAACAGTGATAAAATAGACAAGTTCAAGAAATTTAAAGGGAAAGGCAGAAAACATTGTTATGTTGTAGTGGATGAAGGGATGACTGATGAAGAATATGAAGATGAAGATGACAATGAAGAGATTGTGTTTGTAGTTGTAAAGGAGGAATTGTCTGATGAGAAGGCACTAATTTCTCATGTAGAAAACAATTATGAATGGATTATAGACAATGGTTGTTCACATCATATGACAATAGATAAGAGTAAGTTCTTAACTCTTAATGAATTTGATGGAGGTGTTGTTAGATTTGGAAATGACTCTCCTTGCATGGTGAAAGGTAAAGGTTCTATTTATTTGAATAGGAAGAATAATATTGATGATGTATTTTGGGTTGATGGTTTGAAACATAATCTGTTAAGTGTTGGACAACTCAATGATAAAGGTTATTTGCTTGAGTTTAATGGTGGAATCTACAGAATTCTTGGAGGAAATGGTGAGCTAATTGCTACAAGAAAATAAACATGAGGTAACTTATTTCATTTAAATGCTAATGTCTCTAGTTTTCTAGTTGCAAAAATGGAAGATGGCTAGTTATGGCACAAGAGATGTTATCATATGAATTTTGATAACTTGGTGAAGGTAAGAAAGTCTAGTGTTGTGAGAGGATTGCCACATATTGTTAAGCCAGATAATGTGATATGTAAAGACTATCAAATTGGTAAAATGACTTCTATTTCATTTAAGAGAAATAAGTGTTCATCTGAAAATATTTTGGATTTGGTTCATATTGATCTCTATGGTCCTATGAGAACAAAAATCTATTTTGGTGATAGATATTTCATGCTTTTTATGGATGATTATTCTAAGATGATGTGGGTTATATTCCTAAAGTAGAAATTTGAATCCTTTAGTAAATTTAAAGCATTTAAAGCTCTAGTTGAGATTGAGACCGGTAAAAACTTGAAATGTTTAAGATCTGACCGAGGAGGAGAATTCACATCTAATGAATTTGTCAAGTATTATGATGAACAGGGTATCAAGAGATAGATGTCTGCTCCAAGGACACCACAACAAAATGGTGTAGCAGAAAGGATGAACAGAATAATTGTCGATGCTGCTAGAACAATGTTATTACAAGGTAATCTACCTAAGATGTTTTGGAGAGAAGTGGTTAGTACTGCATTCTACACATGAAACCTAATACTTATAAAGAAAGACAACAATAAGACACCTTATGAGCCATGGTATGGTAAAACTCCTTGTGTTAGTTATTTCAAAATCTTTGGAAGTCAATGTTTTATTAAAAAGTATAACTACACTAGAAAGTTTGATGTAAAATCTGATGAAGGAATATTTCTTGGTTATTCTTCTAAGAGAAAAATAGATAAATTCTATAATAAGAGAACTAAGAAAATTGTTGAAAGTGTTAATGTAAAGGTTGATGATATGTCAAATAAATTTGAAGGGTCAAGTAGGTCTGAACCTGAAAAAGATGATAATGAAGAAAGACTGGTGGTCTTTGAACCAAAAGAATAGAATAATGATCAACTAGAAAATTTAGTATTAGGTGCTCAATTGGTAAGCAAGGATAGTGATGAAGGAAGTAGCGATTTGACTAGTGAATCATATGAGGAAGATGCAAAACCAACACTGACTATACCTAGATATGTTAGAGTAAATCACTGTTAGGACCAGATAATTGGTGATAAGAATGCAGGTGTGTAGAGTAGGAGGGAGATTAGAGAAAATTCATGTTTGATCTCTAAAATGGAACCCAAAACAGTTAAGGAAACACTCAAGGACGATGACTAGGTGAAAGCAATGAATGAGGAATTAGATCAAATGGAGAAAAATAAGACATGGTCACTTGTTCCTAGACCAGAAGATAAGATTGTGATAAGAACTAAATGGGTCTTAAGGAATACGTTAAATGAAGATGGAAAAGTGGTAATAAATAAGGCAAGATTAGTCTGCAAATGATATGCATAGGAAGAAGGTGAAGACTACTGTGAAACTTTTGCACCGTTTGCAAGATTGGAAGGAGTAAAGATGTTGCTGACATTTGTTGCATATAACAGATTCAAATTATACCAAATGGATGTCAAGTCAACCTTTTTGAATGGAATTCTTTAAGAGGAAGTATATATTGAACAACTAGATGGTTTTTCCTTGACCGATGATAAAGACATGGTATGCAAATTACATAAAGCTCTGTATGGTCTAAAGCAAGCACCAAGAGCATGGTATGAGTGGTTACATACACATTTGATCAAGATTGGATTCAAATGTATCAGTGAGGACAACAATATTTATCTAAAAACTAATAGAGACAAGATGCTAATGGCTGAAGTATTTGTAGATGACATAATTTTTGGTGGAAATGATAATATGAGTATGGATTTTGTTGATGAGATGAAAATGGAATTCAAGATATCTCTAATTGGTGAAATAAAGTTGTTTATTGGATTACAAATCCAACAAATGGATGGTGGTATCTCTATCTATCAAAACAAGTATATTAAAGAGGTGTTGAAGACTTTTGGCATGAAAGACTGCAAATCGGTAGGAACACTAATGGTAATAGTCTGCAAGTTGACAAAGCAAGATGATTCACCTGATGTTAGTGAAAAAGAATACAAGTCTATGATTGGTAGAATACATTATGTTGTACATAGCAGACCGAACATTGCTCATGATGTTGGGTTAGTTGCAAGATTCCAAAAAGAGCCCAAATAAAGTCACTTGATGGCTGTTAAGAGGATTTTTCAATATCTTAAAGGAATATTAGACTATGCATTATGGTATCCCTGCAAAGGTGATTTCACTTTAGATGTTTTACTAATGTAGATTGGGCAAACAATTTGGATAATAGGAAAAGCACAACCGGTGGAGCTTTTCTACTTGGAGGAAGACTTGTAGCATGGACAAGAAAGAAATAAACTTGTGTTTCTCAATCTACAGATGAAGATGAGTATGTTGTTGCATCCATGAATTGCACGCAGGCCATATGGATGAGACATGTACTATAAGGATTCAAGATAGATATGTCTGAACCATTGACTATCTATGGTGACAATACGAGTGCAATAAATATTTCCAAGAATCATGTACTTCATGCAAGAACCAAGCATATAGAGTTGAAGTAACATTTATTAAGGGAAAGAGTTTATGTGAAGCAAGTAAAGACCAGTTAGTTGATATCTTTACTAAACCCTTACCAAAGAGTACTTTTGAGTTTCTCAAAAGTAAATTAGGGGTTAGACCCATACACCGGAAGAACTAAGGTGCTGAAGTTGCATCAATCCTACGGATTTCATGTTTATTCTTCACTTAGGATTGATGCAAATGTGGGCTACTCCGTAGGGAGAGCGGCTATGATATAGTATGATATGAATTACATCTTTGATTAGACTGAAGTCAAGAGATGTAGTTTTGTTTCGCATTGCTGTCAAAGGGGGAGAAGAAAAAGAAATCAGATAATTAGTTATGGGAGAAGAAAAAGAAATCAATAATCAGTTATGGGAGAAGAAAAAGAAATATGATGAACAGGCTTGAGGAGAAGAAAAGAAAGAGAAGACCGATAGATGCAGAGAATGACAAATGTTTGGCATATATGATCTCAAGATTCTCTGATTGTATATATGATGGTTATTTCCATCAATGCTAAAGGGGGAGATTGTTGGCATGTTTGGCATAACTGATGCAGATGAGTTGATGAATATATTGATAGAGGAATGATGTTGACATGATTAGTTATTAGTGTTGTCATTGATGGAAGCCTATGTCAATTAATGTTTGATGATGGTTATAGATGAACTTTGATGTCTGACTTGTTGGATAAATAATTTGGTCTACTAGATTTAGAATTTGTAAGTCTGATAGGGTTTATCGGTAGGACTGAGAATTAGAACTTCAACCAGTAAAAGCAAATATTTTGATGGAATCAATGATGGTTGGAAACTTGTGGTTTGAGACATAAGATTTTATGATGGATTTGTGTGTGTGACCAGAACCACATCCTATGTTGATTATCAGAAGGCATGTTTTGAAATTCTGATGGAGTTGTGCTAAGGTTTTAGTAGGGTTTTAGGACCGGTGATGAATTCACTCAACTAGTAATGATTTTTGATTTGATGGTGATTGGTAGTGAATCTACATGAAGAAGATAACATGACACAATCCACGTGAATGATTTAAAATATGTTTTGGTGTGAAAGATGGTATAATTTCTTGAGAATGTGCAAAGTGCTTAGCAGAATATTCTAAGGGTTTGGATTTTGTACAAATTAGATTTTTGTGATGGGTTATAAATAATCAATGACTGATATTGCATTATAATTTTTTGTAATGATCTGTATATTGATCTTTTATGATCTGTATTATAAATTCAAGATGTAATTAGGTTTTATGGCCAACTTAGTTGTTATGGATATTTAGGGTGACACAACTAATATTTTATGTGTCAGTGGCATTTGGATAATGAGTTAAGACGTACCAGAGAAGATAGAGATCTGCCTGAGTGTTGTAGATTGTGAATAAAAACTAGATCTAATTTAGCAAGCTGAAAGTGCAAAGTTATAGATCATTTTTCAATGTTGTTCTCTAACAGTTACAACAACATAAATCCCTTAATTGAGTAGGTCCTAACATGCCTTTGTCATCTAATTCCTCTAACGAGACAACTCACAAAAGAGTGTTTAAATCCTCTAACCAGGTTGATCCTAACAAATCATTAAGCTCCTAGTTGGAGTGATAGGAAAATCCCTTAACTAGGTGACTCCTAAGGGTCTTCTCCTAACCGGGTGCATTGTAAGCTCTTAACCGAGCTAAGCTCATAATAGGGCGTACTTCAAAAGGGTACAAATTATTGTGGGTACCAATTCCCACTGCATTTTTTCCCATTTGGCTTTCCACGTCAAAAATATTGGTGTTTATGTGTGGAATGTCTTTTTATGATGTTTATGTTTACATACATTATTTCTAAGACACCGATTATGATATGTCATTTATAGTTTACTAGAGATTACCAACACTGATATGAAATGATTAAGGACTTGATTAGATTGATAAGATTGGATGGTTGAATGATCAAATTAGTATGACTGATTAAGTGATAAAGATGTTGATAATTATGATAGATGGTTTTTGCAAATTTGATTAAAAGATTGTTAGATCTGATTGTAGAAGTGAAGGTATTTATTAAGAAGTTTCAGATATGATTTTAGTTGGATTTGGATTCAAATTTTAAGTTATTATTAATATTGATTCACCCCCTCTTAGTATTAACTATATCTTCATAAGATTAACACATAGTTACTAACACCTTTGGGTAATCTCCTCGAAATAAGCACTTCAAGCTCCTTAAGCTCTAACTATTCTTCTTAAATTTCCTTCATCTCTTTCTCATATCTAGATGGCCTTTTTGAAGAGCTTCAACCCAGATCATATCTTTACTTGTCCTTTCCAAAAACAAAAGCTTTGAATATAGATTCTATAATAGGAAGGGATTCACTAAATTCAGTCAATTCAAAGCCTGAAAGCTTACCAATCAACATGTCTCTTGTCACATTAGTCACAGTCCAAATCTTCTCAATAGAATCAACTTTATGTTTGTACAATGCAGGCAAGGATCTTAGCACTTTAGTAACAATATCTAATTCTTCCAATATTCCGCTAGCACATCTGATATTACACACAAGTTCATTCACCTTTTGCATGAAAAAAGTGATGTTCTCATCTTCACTCATCTTCAACATCTCATATTTACCCTTAAGGCTCAGCAACTTGGTAATCTTCACATAGCTATAACCTTCATACAACGTTTCCAACTTCTTCCAGATCTCATGAGCAATCTTCAATTCTATAACATTTGTCATCTCAAAATTAGTTAAAAAACTCAATAATGCTTCCTTAACCCTAATATTGTCTTCAACTTCCTTAATCTCATCCACATGTTGGTATTTTGATGTTGTTTAGTTGTGATTGTCATTGATGGACACACACTTATTTTATGTATGAGTTATTCTCCACCAGTAATATGTGTTGTATTTCTCACATCGATATTATATGTCATTAAATGTTTAGTCTTTGCTTATAGAAGGCTATCATTGTTTTGCAGAAAATGCTTACCGGTCAAGGCATGACCGAAGACCTGAAGCGGTATGAAGACATCAAGTGATATGAAGACCTCAAGCAGAATGAGGACCCCTAGCGGCAGTCAATCTTTTTGATTGGAACACTATGTTCCAGTTTACCAGTCTTTGTTAATTGGTACACTGTGTTAAACTGGTAAAATTGTAATGTGTGATGAGTTATCATCCATCGACACTTTGGCAGTGTTTTTGTGTCGTGTTACCAAATGTGTCTAGATGCTTTGAACCTAGGAAATTGTAATCCAATCTCATTATACCGACATGAAATCAACTTCCAATTTAAGGACATCATGTCTAGGGTTTTAATATGATGAATGTATGTATGTGTGTGTGTATATTGGAGAGAGAAGTTGTTATAGAAGCATTGTGCGATAGACACTAGTACATTCGGGGCTAATTTTCGATGGCCGATTGTCGAAATTGTGACTACTTTTCGTCGGACTACCGACAAAAGTAGCCGTAAAAAATTCATTGTCGGACTTTTCGATGATGCCTCTGACCGCGGTATTACGATGACCCCATGGACTCTACCGACGGTGGGCATGATCGCTCTTCTGGTAAAAAAATCATCGGACATACAACATCCTCGTCGGATGTTTGTTTAGATTGCGTTAGAATGTCAACGGAAGTCTAAAACTTTGCACCAACGAGAATGTTGTTTGTCCGATGGTTTTGTCATCAGTCCATTAATATGCATCGACGATCATCTGACAAGGAAGTGTCGTTGGACATACAACATTCTTGTTGGATGTTTCTGTAGTTTGAGTCAGAATTTTGATGGATTCCAGAGAATTTGCATCGACGAGAACTCTGTTGGTCTGATGATTCCATTGTCGGTGGAAAGTTTAGTCTCTGTTGTAATTCCGAAGGAAATTTTTTTAATTTTTTTTTTTTAATTATTATCTAGATGTAAAGCACACCTCATTGATATGTACAGTGAATGATATTCTATCCCCATCAGCTACCAATAGGGGGCATAGGTTTCAAGCTAATATGAGGCGCATTGGTTTCAAGCTAATATGATCAGGCGCACCATGGTTGAGATGGTCCAAATCCTAAGAGGATTATATGAACCACTGAGTACTAGTAAACCTATTAAAAATTGTGCTGATAGGGAATTAGCTAACCCAAATACAAGAGCATTTAAAGCCAATCAGGGAGATGAAATGACTTTATCTACCTTGTCTAAGTTATTTGTTCTTGGGAGCTACAAAAACTTATCTACTATATATATACATGAAATGAATTTATCTACTATATATACACATATTTCTTATAAGTATATCCCAAATTGATAATCTCATATAAAGTGTCATCCTATGTCAATACATGACATATACTTATTGAATGACATGTATATATCTCATACTAAGTAGTCACTCGTTATTATATATTTAACATATATTCAAAGATGATAATTATGCATTCCAGACTACATGAATATCCTCTTTAATAAAATAAATCACATGTACAAGGTTATTGGGTTGATCGAGTCCAATAGCAAAGTGCAATAGGTAAAGATAGTACTGAAAATAATGTTACTAGCATCTTAATAGAAAACATAAATGCATTATGACCACCCACAAAACACTTGATATAAAATAGTTCCAACCTTTCTTTTGTTTAAGTAACTAGGGTATTTGAATTTAAATTTTGGTATAAAAAAATAAAATTTTAAAGGTGATCTCTCCCCCTATATAGTTCAACATGCCCACATGTTTACTCCTAAAATTTTTCAACTCATTTAGATATCTTATTTTATAGTTATGAAATTGATCTTGGGACCTATGGGTTATGGGCCCATAATATACTTAAGTGAAGTTAGCATAAACCATATCAATTATGTTCAGTTACATCAATATCCACTTGGAGTGTTTAATATACATATCATCAATGATTACAATTCTTATTTCAATATACATTTGAATTACAACTTGTAAGAATAGATGAAAGAGAAAGAAAATGTGTTGAGGGAGGTGGAAGTGATCTTTGAGGTGATCACAAATTGAGTCCATCGGTCCCCAATAGTGGTTTGAATGCCACCTAACCACATGGAACCCTTAGGTCCACCCCATCGTGCTTGTGGAGAGAGTTCCAAATAGTCAATCAAAGTATACAAGGGGGATGATAGGCTCACACATGCCATACACGATGCATACATGACACAAGTAATGGAACAATATAGTGCAACATCAATAGAGAAGGATGATACCAAGTCATGAATCCACATAGGGTCACTACTTTAAAACTACACAAGGCATTAGATTCTAGAGTGCAATGGAGAAGTGTCATCACATGTGCTCATGGGGACACACCATATGGAACCAAGCATTCTCTCATATGAACGAGAAGGAAGATCGTGCAATCCTTGGGTTACATGAGAAGGCATGTCTCTTCTGACAAGTCCCAATGCTCCATGTGTGGGCATTCCTTTCATTGTATGTGCTCATGGGGATGCACCATATGGAACGAAGCATTCTCTCATACAAATGAGAACAACGATCACACAATCCCTGTGCTACATGAGTGGGAATGTCTCTTTGCACAAGTCCCAATGCTCCATGTGCGAGCTTGCCTTTCATTGTATGTGCTCATGGGGATGCACCATATAGAACCAAGAATTCTCTCATACACATGAGAATGAAAATCACACAATCCCTATGCTACATGAGTGGGTATGTCTCTTTGCACAAGTCCCAACGCTCCATGTGTGGGCATGCTTTTCATCATATGTGCTACATGGGGACATACCATATGGAACCAAGAATTCTCTCATGTGAATGAGAACAATAATCACATAATCCTTGTGTGAGTGGGCATGCCTCTTCGCACAAGTCCCAACACTCCATGTGCGAGCATGCCTTACCAAAACACCCTTGGTGTTGTGATAGCCCTCAAGGCGTGCTCAAGGAACCAATTTTCTTGTTATTTATTTTAACCCAAGTCTATTGTTATGTTATCACTTGATTACAAAACTCCCCAAACACGAATGCCAAGCATACCACTTTCAGATGAGGGACACGAGTGGGAGCCACTCCCTAGTCTCACTCTAGGACTAAGCTCATGCCATATCTAAAAGCAAGCCATCTCAAATACACCAAATTGACTCAATTGCAAAATGCCATTTTCATACATAAGCAAGACATACTCAATTGGGCACAACACCAAGAGAACGGATCCCAATTGATCCCTTATCAAAATTCACATATATGTTATCATGATTCCATAATAGAATATCATCTCAAAATCATCAAATATCACTTTTCAATAATTCCCAAGTTTGGACCAAAAACCAGTCATGAGGCCAATTACCATTGCTAAATGAATGAATGAAAGAATTTAATAACATCCATGAGACTAAATAGTCTATGGGACCAAGACAAACACCCTTAATTGAATGGATGTATCCCTCAAATCAATCACAAAATTAACTATATAGATCAATATCTTACTTGAAATCACATAGAGAAATCTTATTGATTGACTATGAACATGTTACCTTAGGATGAGCTTAGATATGAATTTGGAGTTATCAAAGCAATGTTAACAACATGTATCGGACATCTAGGATAGCATCATAGAGAAAATGGAATATAAGATAGGTGAGAGTGAAGTGCCTTGGATGGAATGTTGGAAGAGATGTGTGGGACCCCTGCACACCCCATACAAGCATTTAAAATCCATAAAAAAGTGCCATAGACCAAATATTAATGACTGTCCTAAGGGTACCAATTGTGACAATCACACATTTACCAGTGATACTGCCTACTCAAACAAGTTGTGTTTGGAAACCCCACTAGGTGTGTATATGTAATGGTAATGAAATGTCCTAAGAGTAGCCCTTACACCAATATGCACAAACCTTGGTGTCACAACGATGTTGGTATGGCCTTGGGCCAATGGTGGTTGATTGTTACAATTAGGACAATGATCTCAAACACAATTTACGGTGTTTATAACTCTAATGTCCCAATCTACTTGTATATATTTTTACAAAACAATTAACAACCCAAGCATAGCTATTAATAATATTTCCCCATAAAATGCATGCAAAACGTATCATGATTGATAGGATAACTGACTTGCATTTAGTAAGAGACCTCAATGAGTGGAGTTTCATGCTGAAATGAGTACTTGCAATAAAGATATTGAATTTAATGAGATATTATGCATTCAAAAATCCACAAGGAAGATCTAATATTTATGAATGAGATTGCAAATAAATATAAGTTACATGTTTGATATCTTACTTATATCATGGAAACATAAAATGTATATATGCACTCAACATACCTTTTTGCTTGTTTATTTGAGAATGTTGCTAGGAATTAATAGATGAATGATACATTGATCTACACATGAATCACTTGTACTTTCCCAATACTTTCATCCCTTGGTCAAGGCCGTGTACCCCCTAACACTTGCATATTGTTTCCACCCTCATGATTACTTGAAGTCCATGCTCAAATCACACTAAGTGACAATAGTTAGTACAAAATAGTGACCATAGCCAAGGAAGCCCAAATTTACTCATACTCAACATAATAAGAAATCACTAAATCATCTGGACCATTATTCATAACATAACCTCTTTTTCACATCATGGAAGACTAAAATTACAAGGAAGGCCAAAATTACAAGGATCACGCTTCTTCGAAGGAGCTATTGTTCAGAGCCACCAAACTATCAACAAGAGCATAAGCTATAAGGCTCATATAATTTTAGGACATATAAAGAGTTGAATCAGAAGTGAGAAAAAAAAAGAAAAATTGTTGAAATATAATCTTCACAATTCTGTGATCATGAGTGCAAACAATCCAATGAAGAGGACAAAGCTGAATAGTGTGATGAGGATCAGAGCCATCCAATCTAGGAGGCATAACATGAAACTCTTTCTGAACCAATGCTAAGGGATATTATGATTTGAATCTTCTCTTAAATCCTCACATTTTGTTGTCACATAATGAGGTGGAAGAGGCAGTTTCAAAGTCTTAGAATGAGGTTGATATATATATGGATGGTAATATATGAAAGGATATATGAAAGATATATGAAGGCCATGGTAGAGGAGAATAATTACTTCACACTAAGTGAAGTTATGGAGGTAGTTGCCATGGATGTAAAGTGGGGAGTGTAAAGGAGTCTTTGGATTCATGAAGATCATTAAGGAGAAAAGGTTAGTTATATCAAGGAAAAATAAAGAAAAAGGGAAGTGATAAAGAAGGGAGGAAGAAAATAGGGAAGAAAGTGAAGAAATAAAGAGAGAGATCTAATTTATTTTGGTATGTAGCCTCTACTACTTTTTTTTTTTTTTTTAATAAAAGTGGAATATCCACTGAACTTGTATATTAATGAAACAAGAGTTTACATCAAGTTCAGAAGTGGCATACTGGTAGGAAAGAAGCCGCAAGAAAACCTCTGGTTGTAGCCATTTTAACATGAAACAGAACTATATAGTACCCTTACAACATATATGTTGACGAAAACCCCATCCTCCTATTTCTAGTAATTTTACAAAAGTCACATAGGACAACTTTCAACCAGAATAACCCAACCAAAGAAGAGATGGACATGAAGAACCACAAGGCAGATGAATGAGAGAAAATTCTCTGTCAGAACTGCAAAAACCAAACCACCAGCTACAAGAGAAAAATTATGTTAGTTATCCAAGAACCAGGAACTGGAACTCTCTTCTGGTGGCTCATGAGATGAGAACAAAGGTGGAATCACCCTTATAGGGAACACCATGCAAGCAGGAGCAGAGCACAGAAAGCCCAAAGAGATTAATGAATGCAAAGCCTGAAACACAACCCATGCTTTATCCACATATTGATCAGGAGCCAAATACAACAAAAAATCCATAGAGGCTCTAGTGTTTTCCAAGGAATCACATATCAATCCCATACATAACTAATGAAGCAAATGACCAGACCGACCATTAGCCAAAAGCTCATGGCGAGGAAGAAAACCCCCGTAGTAAAAAGAGCCCATATCAAACTGATAAGTAGCCAATGCAAGAGAGACCATCTCCCAATTGCACACTGTTGGAAAGACAAACGGGGATACCAAGAGGCGAACCAAATCCATATCAAGCAGAACATCAAAACAAATATTAAGAAAACAAGAAAGAAGCTCATCATATGAAATTTGATGACCAACTTGTAACCACCGACAACCCAAAAGCCTGCGAATCTCAAAGTCCATCGTGGGAGTAAACAGGTTGAAAATCTTGCCAAGTTTAACAGAATTGTCCACAATTGCATTTTCTTCCCCCAATGATCAAGCTTCTAAAACTACTCTATAAACTCCCAATGGCAGAGAGGAAGGCATTTGCATAATGGAGGACACCGAAAGATAGAAAGAAACAAAAACTAATTATGAAAATGACAGAAAATAAATGTATTTAAAAGAGAAATTGTTCTAAAATTCCCATAAGGATATTAAAAAACCATTTCAAGCATGCTTGAATCAATTCGCATGAAATTAAAAGCCTTCCACTAAAACCCATAAGTGACTCTCCCACAAGTAAGGATACCAACAACCAAAAAATTTATCATCCGTAAGCCAAATCTGTCAGACCCGAATGAGCACAAGGTGGCCAGCATAATGATATTTACATCGAGGAATAAAACCTTGGGAACATATCGACGACTTAAGAAGATGAAAGCATGCAAAAAAATAATGAAGAACCGAAGATAAGGACTGCACATAACACACATGCCACATCCTAAACATGATATTAATGATGATATTAGTGACAAGACATAAGGTCAAATCAACATCAGAAAACAAAACTTAAGGAAATCTGCATTTGAAACATTAGAGAAAGCTTCCATAATCTACAAAATAAAAACCATTTAATCCGTAGCACCCGGGATATTCACCCCATCCTTCTGCTTGAATCAATTTTACCACCACACCATATGTAAACAATAGCTAATTCACACATGTGATGTAAATATAATCTTGAACCAAGAGGAGGATGACATGAATATATCAAGCAATGAAGGAAAACAAATGATGTAACTTAATTTCCTGCCCATGTAATTAAGATGATCCGTAAGTATGTAACCATAACAAGAAAAGGTGGTTGAAATGAACTGCCACCTGCATATTACATCTCCAAACCTTCAAGAAAAACACTCATATTACCATCTAACCCAGATGTAGAAGTGTAAAAATACTCCAAATGCCGATAGAAATACAAGCCTCCTAACATCACATGAAGAACAGATACAAACTCAGCTGAGGAGAGGATAATTTGTATACTTCAAAAAGAAATGAAGAATAACTCAAAATTTAATTGCCTCTCCAAACCTCAAGAAGTACACACATTAACATCTAACCCAAATGCAGAAGTGTAAAAATACCCCATATGCAGATAGAAATAAAAGTCTCCTACCAACACATGAAGAAAGGATACAAATTGAAACTGAGGAGAGGATAATATGTATACTTCAAATAAGAATTGGAGATAATAACTTAAGATGAATAACTTAATCATTGGAATTAGGCATATACCCGAGGAAGACATCTTTAGGAATGTCGCATACTGCTACATTCATATAAATAGTAGCCGAGTCAATAGCCAAATTTGCCAGGAAATCTACAAGTTTATTTAATTCTTGAAAACAATGAGAAAATACATAAGTATCAAAGAAGGATAATTTCTCCAAAATGTGATCAATTAAGTACTTCAAATGCCAACAATTACTTTTGCAGTTTAGCACACTTTGAATAACTACCATTGAATCCCCCTGAATGGAAAGGCATTTGATCCCAAGGGAAATGGCCAAATCAATTCCAACTGATAGAGCTTGACAATCAGCAAAATTGTTTGATTGAGACCGAAGGGCATGACATTGAGCAGCTATTAAGACTGCATTATGATAAAAAATGGCCATACCAGCCCCAGCCAAACCTGGATTCCCCCTCGAAGCACCATCAAAATGGAGTTTGAAATAGCCCAGAGGAGGAGGAGACCAGCTGGCCACAAATATCTTATTTCTATTAGCTAGGCCCTTTGCAACTGACCCATGAGATGGGATGCTAGACAGAGATTTCCATGTCCTTGTGATCATACCATCCCAATGGGAAAAGGAAGTCAGATTTTCTAAATTCTTGTGAATAAATGACAAGGCCACCTCTGAGATAGAAGCCTCTATCTTGACTAATATATCAGAGAGCGAAGCAGATGAATTTTTAAAGATCCTATTAGTACGCTCTAACCATATGTTCCAAATAATAATTGATGTAGCTAGGACCCAAAGACAGGCATAAAAGGAAGAGGAAAACAAAAAAGGCCAAGCTCTGAAGTGAGAGAGAAGATCCCCGCTAATAACAAAAGACAGACCTAGCTTCTCGAAAAGCCAATTCCAACATCTAAGAGCAAAATCACAATGAAGGAAAAGATGAGAGGATGATTCCAATTTCTGATTGCACAAAACACAAGGGAAAACAACAGATAAACCCATTCTATCTAGTCTCATCCCAGTGAGAACCCTGTCTTGAACAACAAGCCAAGCAAATGCTCCGACCTTCAAGAGACATGCTAGATGCCAAAATAATTTGTAAGGCCAAGAAGAGGGATCCTTAGCTGGCATAAGAGAATTGTACCCATCTTTAACTGAGTATTTTCTAGATGAATTCTTAGTCCAAATCAGCTCATCTTCCTGCCCAGACAAGACGATGATTCTATCTTTAAGAGTTGAACAAAAATCTGCTTTCAGGCAAGGACTAACAGGGAGAAACTCAACCGGTTTCCATTTAGCCAACACCATGTGTCCATTATGAACTATATTAAAGTAGTCTAATAAATAGACCCCCCATTTTTCTAGGAGTATTGATTTCAAGGGAGGCCAATCCCTAATAGAAACCATAAGACAGTAACCATTCCAAGCATCATCCCAAAATCTAATTTTCGTACCATTGTGCACAACCCAAGAAAGATGTGGCAGTAAGACACTTCTACATTTTCCCATGAAATTCCAAATAGCTGACCCTTGAGGCAGAGTCAAGGCCCAAAAAATAGACTCCCTAGATCCATTAGAAAGATACTTGGCAAACATGATTCTAGCCCAAAGGGATGCTAGATTACATATAATCTCCATACTAATTTGGCCCCCAGGGCCAAATTTTGATTTTCCAAACAACAAATTCCAGCCCCCCCAAGTTCTTTAGGAAGACAAACCTTGTCCCAAGCTAACAAGGGGATCCTAGATTTCCCATCCCTATTATTATTCCATAGAAAAGACCTCAGAGTATCCTTTAAACTGATAATAACAACCTTTGGAGCTTTTATAATTGACATTAAGTAAATTGACACCGCATTCAATACAGACTTTATCAACACAATTTTCCTAGCCATGGTGAGCCATTTGTGGTTCCATGCCAAGATTTTATTAGACACCCCTGACACTACTTTATCCCAAAAACTTACCTTAACCTTATTAGCAAAAAAGGGAGCTCCTAGATAGGTGCAAGGGAGATCCCCAAGTTGGAAACCCCAAAACTTTTGAAGCTTATCCTGGAGCAATGAGTGAGCATTTAAGAAAAAGATCTTATATTTTTCCTTGTTGACTTTCTGACCCGAAAAAGCTACATAATTATTGATCACTTGATCTATAACTCAAGCCTCTTTCAAGGTTGCACAACCAAATAAGAGGGTGTCATCAGCAAAAAGGCAATGGGAAATCCTTTGATCAAAATTCTAAATTTTGATACCCTTCCATAAACTATTCTCATGAGCTGAGCCGATTGCTCGACTCAGAGCTTCAACTAATAAGATGAATAAAAAAGGTGAGAGTAGGTCCCCTTGCCTTAATCCCCTAGAAGAGTGGAAGAAACCACAAGGGGACCCATTAATAAGAACCGAGAATCTTGCCGAGGAAATACAAGCCATAATCCATTTTATCCAAGCTAGGGAGAAACCCAACCTTAACAGGACAATTTTTAATGCAGTCCATTCAACCCTTTCATAGGCTTTCATCATGTCTAACTTAAGGATCATGGCAGGAAATTTCTAGGCAGAGATCAAATGTAAGACCTCATGAGAAACTATAGCCCCTTTAGGAGTTTCCCTTTGAGGAACAAATCCTCCTTGCTCCAGGGAGATTATTCTTGGTAAAAGATTGGCCAACCTCATAGCAATTACTTTGGAAAATATCTTATAAATGATGTTACATAAAGCTATAGGATGAAAATCTACGAAGGTTTTAGGGTCCTCCTTCTTAGGTAAAATGACAATTAAGGCAGTGTTCATTTCTTTAAGAATAGACCTATTTATCCTAGCTTCCTCTAAAGCCAAAAGGACATCCTGACCCACAAAATCCCAACATTTTTGAAAAAACAAAGGAGTAAAACCATCAGGCCCAGGAGCCTTATCCGAGTTCATAGCAAAAACAACCCTTTTAACCTCTTCTATTGAGAAATGAGACATTAACATTCTATTATCCTTGGGAGAGACAAGAGAGGGAATGAGAGACGAGATATTGTTAGAATCATCAATATTCTCAGATGAAAGAAGATTCTTAAAAAACTTAACCGCTTCCTTAGAGAGAATATTCCCCTAACAATCTTGAATACAAAAAATCCTACTCCTGACCCTTTTCATTTTAGTACTAGCATGGAAATTTTTTGTATTCTTATCACCATCAGCTAGCCATAACTCCCAAGATTTTTGGATCCAATAAACCTCTTCTCTATCCAAGATTTCTTCTAATTCACTCCTAAGAGACCTGATTTCATCCAATACTTTAGATCCCAAACCATGCCGCAAGACGTGCCTATTCAGGACCTCTAACATATCTAAAATCCTTTGTTTTTCTTCAAAAATATTCATGAAATGGAGGGAGTTCCATCCCCTAATATTTGAAAAAAAAAAACTAATCTTCTTGACCAATTGGAACATTCTAGAACCTCTAAAAAATGGAGGCTCTCCCCACCATTGTCGCAGGAGGGGAATAAAAGAGGGCTCCCTAAACCACATTGGCTTGAACTTAAAAGGAGGTTTGTGGGAAGGTCTATCCCTTACAATAGTCAGAGAGATCAGGAAATGATCCGACCCAGACAGGGGAAGGATGGAAGAGAAAAACTCAATGTCTGAATCAAACCAATTAGATTAGAGTAAAAATATGTCCAATCTTTCTGCAATCTGAGAGAAATTTTTCCTCATGTTTGTCCATGTGAATAGACCATTATTAGGCTTGCAATAAAAAAGAGACATGTCAAAAATGAATGCATTAAAATCATCCACAGACTTCTTATTTGGTAAAGCACAAACCATAAATATGAATACACGCAAGGCATGAATCATACATGTAAATCATGAAGTAATACATAAATACACATAAGGTACAAGCATATATGAGAAACGTTCTCATTGAGTGGACATGCTGAAGACACATCGATCATGAAGCATACAGTAGAGAGGTAATTTTATGTGCATCTCTATGTAATTATTTAATTATTATGGTAATAAATTTAATTTCAATTAAATTTATTGGGTTATTAAAGTTTTGAGGAAATTGTTTTATTTAATTATTTTTGGAAAAAAAAATTATATTAAATAAATTGGTGAGAAATAAATTTTATTAGAAAATGAAATTTATTATATTTTTATGCTATTGTAAATTTTAAATAAAAATAAAAATTAAAAAAAATATATAAAAAAAACAAAAATTTTGGTAGTTACTACCGACGGTAGTACAGCTACTGGCAGTAGCCGTACTACCGGCGGTAGCACCTGCTAGCGTAAGGTATCAGTGCTATCGGCGGTAGCACTTGCTACCATAAGGTAGAATGTACTACCTACGATAGTACCTGCTACCATGCGGTAGCAGAGGGGTTATAATGATTCGCTTCTCCCTGTGTTAGATTTTGTGCAGAGTTTGGTACTTCTGGTTTTCATGCCAGAGTTTTATAATTCGGTTTTATTTAATTTTTAGTATGCTAATAATAATAATATATATATATATATATATTATTTTCTGGGTTTTAATTATGTTATTTTAGGAATAAAGTTATTTCCTAATTATTGGAAATAAAAGTTATTGCAAAATTAAATCTTCATTTTATTATATATTTTTCATGTGATATAATTACATGATATTATATTAGATGAATATATATATTTATGTAAATATATTATATTATTATATATATATTTTTAATTCAAAATTTAATTTTGATTATTGATATAATCTAATCGAGTTTATTTATAAATTAATCATGAACATATAAGTAGGGGGTTAATTTTTATGTAATTTTATTTAACCTTATTGGACAAATGACAACATTGATTTCCTTGTATTAATATAGTTGTATTTTCTTATTTTCTAGAAAGTCTTTAATTGCAAATATTTTATGCTATTGGCTGTTTAAAGAAAAGATTGCTTGTATTAGGATTTTGTGTAAATGGTATTTACAGTCAAGCTTAATTTCGTTGCAATTCTGGTTGAGTTGTCATTATGTCATATGATGTTATACCCCCTTGGTCACCCTGTTGATATGAGCCATTATGTGTTTTGTTCCAAATGGTCAATCCTGGGTTAGTGATTGTGTATCCTTCACTCATGGTTTGTCAGGATTAGATATGGCTGTCAGTTTCACCATAGAGTTCTCATAGAGAGACCTTTCCTATTAGTGTCCTATGAGAGAGTGGCTTTCGAGCGGGGGCTGTGCCTGAAGTGGATGGCAGGATAACCCCTTGAAAGTTAGTTAATAATTGATAACCTAATAATTTATTAGGGGGTGGGTAGATTAAATATTAATTAAGATAATGTGCCTTGCACATGGCTGAGTGCTTGTACAGACTTAGGATGTGGTGAGAATGCCTGGAATGGCAAACTTACCACCTTGTCTTCACAAAAGGATTGGTAGGGTCTGCATGAGACTTAGATGGAGTTGGAGGTTCGGGAGAGGTTACAAGGATAACCCAGGATGGGGGGTAGGACCTATGGAGGCCTACCAGGGTAACCACCATAAGCCATGCGATGACACTCTCTCCTTAGAGTCGCTAGTGTTTGTGAGTTGAGTCACATGGATGGTTGCGGAGTCATGTAGTTCTTTCGTACTTGTCTTATTTTTCTTACTTGAGGGTCTTCTACTATCTCCTAGCACAGTGGGGTAGTTCCATTTTGGGATCACATGGTCGGGTGGTAGTGCCATTTCCCATCAGATGTCCTGGATTGTATCTTCAGGTGAGGAAAGGCTTCACTGGTGTTCTTGGTTCGTGGTTCATGTGCCAGCTCATGTTCATGATCATTGTTCAATTGAGACCTTATGGTCATTGTATCAAACAATTATGTAACCTTGACATTGTAACTTTGTAATCCATGGTATTACTGGAAACCATGTATTTATGGATATTGTATTATTTATCATTGGAATGTATGTTAATTAAATTGGTTTTATTTTATGTATTAATGAATTATGGATAATTAAATGCTTTTGATTACTTTAATTCTTTCATTATGGAATTTAGATGTATGTGTAGGTTTTATCTTAAGCATTTAATTTTCCTAATTAGATGGACAATTGGATTAACCATGGTGTTAATATAATCTATGAATTAATCTTCATTGGTAACCCTTAGGAAATCATGTGTTAGACTTCTGTTGTGTTATTAAACATGCAATTGTTATAATTAATGCACTTAATCTTTAAAAAAAAAATTCACCCTTTGGTTGCCTAGTTGTGTTGTTTTCCTTTAGGGTTTCTGGTGGGGCATTACATTTGGTATCAGAGCCTAAGTTGCAACACTGGGTACTCTGGGTTTGTAGTGAGCCTATTCAATTTGACCTTGTTGCTTAGGTCTTAATGTTGTGTTTCCCTTGTTTTATCCTTGCTGTAGATCTGAACCATTTTCTCTTTTGTGGTACTAGGTCATGGCTAGGAAAGCTAGGGGAGGTGGCCGTACAAGTGGTTGCAAAGGAGGCAGAGGTGGAGGATAGGGCCGTGGTTCTGACCGTCACAGTCCTTCACCACCACCCACTCATGAGAGTGTTGAGCCAAAACAGTCTGCTCATCAGGAGTCACACCATGCAGGAGAGAAGGTTCCCGAAAGGGAAGAGCTGAGACAGATGTTTTAGGAGGTTCTAGCCAGGTTAGGCCCCAGGCTTGAGGTCGATTAGCCTATTCATGCTCAGGTTGAGGAGTTGCATTAGCAGGTTCTAGAGGAGAGAGATGGAGAGAGAGAGAGAGAGAGAGAGAGAGAGAGAGAGAGAGAGAGAGAGAGAGAGAGAGAGAGAGATCACCCAGGATTGACCAGGTAGAGGAGCTTGCTTCTCTTGTGGGCAGTTTGGTCACATAGCTACACAGTGCCCTCAACTTTCCCACCATATAGGTAGTCAGAGGCCAGCAGCTTCAGAGCCTACAATGAGGGATGCAGGGAGATCCCATAGAGTGTTTGCAGCAATGGATGACCGCCAAGCTAATCATCAGGGTATAGTTATTGAGGGAGCAAGTATGTTGTGTGGAATCCCTATCTCTATACTTTTTGATTCTGGTGCTTTAGATTCTTTTATTTCTTCATCCATTGTGGAGTGGTGTGGACTCGCGTCTGCTAAGTAGGCGGATAGGTGGCAAGTAGAGTTGGCTACAAGTGTCTGTGTTTCTGTAGATGCCTTTGTTCCCATTTGTGAGTTGAACCTAGGAACCATAGTTACCTTAGTTGACCTTCGAGTCATTCCTTTGGGTTCTTATGGAGTTGTGTTGGGGATGGATTGGCTTTCATCTCATAGTGCTTGTGTGGACTATCGCAAGAAGACAGTGGAGTGTTTAGATGACCTTGGTAGAGAAGTGGAGATTGTTGGAGTTAAGAGACCGATATCCCTACGTATGATCTCCGCTATGCAACTTAAGTGGTGCATGTGTAGAGGGTGTCATCTTTTTGTACTTACTCTTGAGGATGTGGATGAGTCAAAGAGTCGATAAATCTCTCTTGATGGTCACCCTATTCTTCGAGAGTATGTTGATGTGTTTCCATTGGATATTCCTGGTATGCCTCTGAAGCGAGACATAGACTTTCAAATTGATTTGGTTCCTAGTGCAGAACCTATTTTGAGAGCTCCATATCAGATGAATACTCAAGAGTTGAGTGAGTTGAAGTTGCAGATAGAGGAATTGTTGGCCAAGGGATTCATTTGTCCTAGTGTTTCACCTTGGGGTGTGCCTGCTATCTTTGTTAAGAAGAAGGATGGTTCTCTTTGGTGATGCATTGATTACCGACAATTGAATAAGGTAACCATCTGGAATCGATATCCACTGCCTCGTATAGATGATCTTTTTGATCAGGTAAAGGGAGCCAAGGTGTTCTCTAAGATTGGCCTGAAATCTGGGTACCATTAGTTGCGCATTCAGGATGCAGATATTCATAAGACAATGTTTCGTACTCGTTATGGACACTATTAGTTCACAGTGGTGCCATTTGGTTTGACGAACGTGCCTTCAGTTTTCATGTGCCTCATGAATGGGGTTTTTCGCACCTACCTTGACCATTTTGTCCTTGTGTTCTTGGATGAAATATTGATTTATTCTAGAACTATGGAAGAGCATGAGGGTCACTTACGTTAGGTATTGCAGTGCTTGAGGGAGAATCAACCTTATGCCAATTTGGCAAAGTGTGACTTCTTTCAAACTAAGGTGAACTATCTTGGTCATGTGGTTTCGGGAGAAGGTGTATCCATGGATCCTTCAAAGATCCAAGCCATTGTTGATTGGCTAGCACCAACCAACATTTTAAAAGTTTAGAGCTTTATGGGTTTGGCTGGATATTACCGTTGCTTTGTTCAGGGTTTTTCCCAGACAGGACACCTGATTACTTCTCTTCAGAGGAAAGGGAAGAAGTTTGTTTGGTTAGAGTAGTGTGAGTCAACTTTTCAGACCTTGAAGGAACTCCTTGTCAGTGCTCCGATTTTGGCAGTTCTTGATCCATCTAGAGATTTTATGGTATGCACAGATGCCTCTTTGGAATGTATGGGTGCAATGCTTATGCAAGATGGACATGTGGTTTCTTATGAGTCTCACAAACTCAAGAACCACAAGTTGAACTATTCAGTTCATGATTTAGAGTTGGCAGTTGTAGTTCATGCTTTGGCTAGATGGCCGCATTTCCTGTTAGGGAGTCAGTTTGAGCTACATAGTCATCACCGCAGTCTGTAGTATATATTCACATAGCCAAACTTGAATGCTCGACAGCGGAGATGGATGGAATTCCTCTATGAGTATGATTTCGAGGTTTGTTATAATCAGGGGAAAGAGAACGTGGTGGCAAATGCTTTGAGTAGTAGGTGGCATGAAGTCTCAACCTTGTCCAGAGAACGTGGTGGCAAATGCTTTGAGTAGTAGGCGGCATGAAGTCTCAACCTTGTCCCTTGGAGTAAACTTGAGAGAGAGGATTCTTGGAGTTCTTCCTCAGGATACTTGGTATCAGGACGTAAGAGTCGTGATAGAGTTTGGAAGGCCTTTAGAGGGTAGATTTCTAGATATAACCTTGAGGCAGATGGACTTCTTCGTCATCTTGGACGGATCTATGTACCTCCTTTGGAGGGTCTTCACATTTAGATCATGACTGAGGCCCATCATGCACCTTACTCGGCACATCTAGGTGTCAAGAAGATGCATGCAGATCTTAGACAAATTTATCATTGGGTTGGCATGAAACGTGACATTTCTAATTTTGTGGCAAAGTGCTTAGAGTGTCAGCAGGTGAAGGCGGAACATCAACACCTTTATAGCCTAATTTGGTACCAGATTGGAAATGGGATATCATTTCTATGGATTTCATTGTTGGGTTTCTTGTCTCTTCACGTCGTCATGATGCTATCATGGTCATAGTCGACAGATTGACAAAGGTTGCTCATTTTGTTCCTATATGACAGCAGTGGTGGCACGAGTCTTCTGGGAAGATGTGGTGAGATTGCATGCGATTCTGAGGCAGATCATCTCTGATAGAGATCCTATCTTTACCTCAGCATTGTGGGCCTCACTTCAACATGCTTTGGGGACTCAATTGAATTTTAGTTCAGCGTATCACCCAAAGACAGATGGTCAGACCAAGCGAATGAATCAGGTTTTGGAGGACATGCTTCACATGTATGTTATGGACCAAGAGTCACACTAGGAGGATTATATCTATCTAGTGGAGTTTTCTTATAACAATGGATATCATAGCTCCATAGGTATGTCCCCCTTTCAGGCATTGTATGGTCATCCTTGCTACACTCCTTTGAGTTGGGATCGGCTAGAGGACAGGGTGCTTGTAGTGCCAGATTTTCTTCGAGAGATGGAGCAGAAGGTTGAGCGTATTCATGAGAATTTAGTAGCTGCATAGGATAGGAAAAAGAAGTATGCAGATGCTCATAGGGTAGATCGTCAGTTTTCTATTGGCGACCATGTGTTCTTGAGAGTGCATCCATGTAAGAGTCCAATCCGTTATGGAAAGGGTTCTAAGTTGGCGCCTCAGTTTGTTGACCCTTTTGAGATTCTTGAGAGGATAGGACCTATTGCCTACCGTCTTACCTTGCCATCGAGTCTATCCCGCATCCACAATGTCTTTCATGTTTCAGTTCTTTGACCTTATCATCCTGATGTGACACATGTTATTGATTGGAACTCTTTGCAGGTTGAGGACAAGCAACTTTCCATGGAGCCTATGCACATTCTTCAGCGTTGGGATTTGATCCTCAGGGGTCACACCATTGACCAAGTAAGGGTCCTATGGGACCCAAATGATGAGACCTTGGTGACTTGGGAGGATGCAGTGAAGATGAGAGAGCTATATTCTTATTTGTTTTAGGCTTCTAGGAGTAAGCCTAGTTTTGGGGGGGAGAATATAGTACCCCTCCTCGTTGAACTTATTAGACTCATATTTTATTATTGTTTACTTTCAATGGATACATTACCATGATATGTTATTCAGACTTATATGACATTATTTCATGCTTTATCTGGATATGAGATGCATAATTTATTTGCAGTATTTCAGTACTTGTGATTTATGGCTTTTTATGGATTATTGCTATGTACTGACACTTTACTTTATCTATGCAATGTGTAATTATATGTTATGTGTCTGCGAGTGTATTGGATGCAAGGGGATGATTTTCCTTCACTCAATCTGGTGAGACAGGGAACTGATAACTCAATGATGAACGAATAGTACCAATCTGGTACTGAGAGGGGGGGGGGTGAATCAGTACAAACAAAAACACACTCTTAAACTGGTTTGTTAGCAGACACTGTGCATTGACAGACAAATAGTAACACCGGTCCTTAAATAGAGTACAATCAACAAAACCCAGAATAACTAAGACAAGCATAAACTGGTTGACACTTATCTTCTCATACAATCTAACACTTCATTTCCATTTTACCCTAATGCATGAATAGGTAATCTACCATCAAAGATATACATATAAGCAACTAGATCAACATGATTCACCGCTTGATAGAAAATAACAAAGCATCACATGAAGAAGACATCACACATGACACACATATTTTTTCACATGGAAACCCAACTGGGAAAAACCACGGTGGGGATGAATACCCACAAGCTTGTTTTTGAACTCTTTAGAAGTCCGCTCTGTTAGGAGCCTTGTCCAGTTAAAGACTGATACAATAGGTTCTGTTACGAACTGATCCTGTTAGGGATCACCCAGTTAAGGGATGGCTAGAATACCCAGTTAAGGGTTAAACCCTGTTAAAGGTTACCTTGTTAGAGGATTTCAAGAACTCAATGGTTTTGAGTCACCCTGTTAAAGGATTTACAACAAGCCGATTAAAGCTACCCCGTTAAGGGATTTCTCAACTATTGAAGTGGTTAGAGATCAACAGGTATTACAATGATCTGGTAACAACACTCAATGTCAATGCAGATCCACTTAAGCTCCTCTTCACCTTCTACACTTACACTCTGCAGGTATCACTTCTCTCCTTTGGTCTAGCAAGAATCATGTATCTCTACTCTTGGATACACACACACAACTTTTGCCAACAACCCTAGAAAGAATCACAACATCGACCTTATAGGAAAACAGATAGGTCGGTAGCATAAACCCTAAACCCTAAACCTGTTAGGTTAAGGAATTCAAATGGTTCAATCCTGACCGTTTAGCACATTGCATTAATCTCCATCATTCGTTTTCCACCGATTTCATGGCGACTGATAACCCATCACATGTTATCACCATTTATAGACTTCACACATTCCCGAGGTAGATAGGAACAATCTCCTTCATGCAAGATCCTTCACGCACACAAGACTTACGTGGCAACATGATCTATTCTTCATTATCATGTTGACTCATCACACAAAGTCACCAGTTGAGCCACACAGGCTTGAAGCACTTCAAACCAAAAACCCTGAAGTTGAGACTACCAACCGGTAGTCATACAATGCTTCCATGTGCCGGTTCCCATAACCATATGCCGGTTCACCTTGAACAAGCACATAGCTTCACTTTGGCACAAATGCTGATTCACAGTGTTATACCGATTCTCTTCTCTTCATCATATTGACATCAATGAAAACACATAATCTCATTATGTCCTCATACCGGTTCACATAATACCAATAGGAACATCGTGATTCTCCTTCATTAGCACGAATGTCGTGTTTTCTATATTGTATATATGCATGTGTGGTTCGGTGATGTAGGATATTGCAGGTACAAGTACCGGGTAGGTATGGGGTATTGTCTCCACCTGGCTTCATAGGTCTGAGCGTGCCTTATAGTTTTCCGATGGAAGTGGAGGAGGTAGTAGTTGACCCTATTTTACCCAGTTACACTCTTGTGAGTGTCATCAGTTGGTCGTCCTATTAGTTTGTTTGGCCTTCGTACTTGGTTGGTTGACTTTTTATGAGTCTTTGCTTGGGGTTTGTTCAGTTTGTGTGTTTAGTGGTTTTAATTTTTGGAATTATGTATTTTATGTATTGAGATTTTAAATTTAATTAATTAAATTTTTTTATTAAATTAGATTGCAAGTTGCATTGTATTCGAATTATATCTTATTTAAGTTTTAGTGAAAAATAAATTAGATTAATTTCATTTATTGTTTCCTAGAATTTTAAATAAATAAAAGAATAAAGAATAAATAAATGAATAAATTAGAATGAAATTATTTCTTTATTTTCTTTGTTTAGAAAATAAATTATTTAGCATGAGAAAAGAAAAGGAAAACAACAAAATAAAGGATTATTATTTTTGAATGGGAATAAAAAAAAAGAAAAAGAGAAATAAAATTCCTTTTTATCACTAAAATTAAATATTAGGTTTTTGGAAGAAAAATATGAGAAAGCTAAAATTTTAGGTTAAAAAAGAATAGATCTCTTTCTTTTTGGGGTTCACAAGAAGGAGGCATAGATTTTTGGGAAGGAAATTATTATTTTTTTTGGAAGTAATATTTTGTTGAAGAAGAAATTATCAGAGGATTGTTGGAAGAAGGATTGGCTTGGAAAACCGGTACAGGATTGAGCTCTTCCACATAAATCTTCCAGGAAAGCTATACAAGCTGGGTGGCCTCTTCTGGTTGTTTTTAAAGAAAATATTTTATTTCTACCCTCTTTCTGAATGATGTGTGTGAATAATATTTGTCGAATCCAAAACCCTTTTCTGGTTATTTCATGTTCTTGGCTAAAATTCATTTCTGAAATTAATTTTAGTTTATGGAAAGAAATTATTTCCTAGGTGTTTGTAGATTAAATTTTGTGAGGTTTTGGAAGAATTATTCTAGCAAAATTTTGCCAAGATGTTTTATTATGCATGGAAGTTGCAAGTTTTGGGAGAAAATGAGATTTACCAGAGAAAATATTCCCTCTTGTTTGATTTCTGTTTCAACATTTGGCTATGGTTGTCCTTTTTAGTATTTGTACATCTCTGTGTAATTATTTAATTATTATGGTAATAAATTTAATTTCAATTAAATTTATTGGGTTATTAAAGTTTTGGGGAAATTGTTTTATTTAATTATTTTTGAAAAAAAAAATTGTATTAAATAAATTGGTGAGAAATAAATTTGATTGGAAAATGAAATTTATTATATTTTCAATGATATTGTAAATTTTAAATAATTTAAAAAATAAAAAATAATATATATATATATATTAAAAATAAGAATTTCGGTAGTTAATACCAATGGTAGTACAACTACCGGTGGTAGCACCTGCCACCGTGCGGTAGCAGAGGGGTTATAATGATTCGCTTCTCCCTGTGTTAGATTTTGTGCAGAGTTTGGTACTTCCGGTTTTCGTGCCAGAGTTTTATAATTTAATTTTATTTAATTTTTAATATGCTAAAAAACTAATAATAATATTATATATATATATATATATATATATATATATATATATATATCGTATTTTCTGGGTTTTAATTATGTTATTTTAGGAATAAAGTTATTTCCTAATTATTGGAAATGAAAGTTATTGCAAAATTAAATCTTCATTTTATTATATATTTTTAATGTGATATAATTACATGATATTATATTCGATGAATATATATATTTATGTAAATATATATATATATTTTAATTCAAAATTTAATTTTGATTATTGATATAAGCTAATTGGGTTTATTTATAAATTAATCATGAACATATAATTAGAGGGTTAATTTTTATGTAATTTTATTTAACCTTATTGGACAAATGACAACATTGATTTCCTTGTATTAATATAGTTGTATTTTCTTATTTTTTGGAAAATCTTTAATTACAAATATTTTATGCTATTGGTTGTTTAAAGAAAAGATTGCCTGTATTAGGATTCTGTGTAAATGGTATTTGCAGTCAAGCTTAATTTCGTTGTAATTCTTGTTGAGTTGTCATTATGTCATATGATGTTATACCCCCTTGGTCACCCTGTTGATATGAGCCATTATGTGTTTTGTTCCAAATGGTCAATCCTAGGTTAGTGATTGTGTATCCTTCACCTGTGGTTTGTCAGGATTAGATATGGTTGTCAATTTCGCCATAGAGTTCTCATAGAGAGACCTTTCCTGTTAGTGTCCTATGAGAGAGAGTGGCTTTCGAGTGGGGGCTGCGCTCGAAGTGGATTGCAGGATAACCCCTCGAAAGTCAGTTAATAAGTGATAACCTAATAATTGATTAGGGGGTGGGTAGATTAAATATTAATTAAGATAATGTGCTTCGCACATGGTTGAGTGCTTGTACAAACTCAGGATGTGGTGAGAAGGCTTGGAATGGCAAACTTACCACCTTGTTTTCATGAAAGGATTGGTAGGGTCTGCATGAGACTTAGATGGAGCCAGAGGTTTGGGAGAGGTTACCAGGATAATCTAGCATGGGGGGCCGAGACCTATAGAGGCCTACTAGGGTAACCACCATAAGGCATGCGATGACACTCTCTCCTTAGAGTCACTAGTGTTTGTGAGTTGAGTCACATGGATGGTTGCGGAGTCATGTAGTTCTTTCATACTTGTCTTATTTTGCTTGCTTGAGGGTCTTCTACTATCTCCTAGCACGGTGGGGTGGTTCCATTTTGGGATCACATGGTCGGGTGGTAGTGCCACTTCCCATCAGATGTCCTAGATTGTATCTTTAGGTGAGGAAAGGCTTCGTTAATGTTCTTGGTTTATGGTTCATGTACCAGCTCATGTTCGTGATCATTGTTCAGTTGAGACCTTGTGGTCATTGTATCGAACAATTATGTAACCTTGACATTGTAACCTTGTGATCCGTGGTATTATTGGAAACCATGTATTTATGGATATTGTATTATTTGATCATTGCAATGTATGTTAATTCAATTGGTAGATTTCTCTATTATTTGATAATGTATTTTTTTTACAAATGTAGATTTCTCTTGCATATCATATTTAATCTAATTTAAAAGGTAGAAAATCAGATTTTTGCTTTTCTATTTTCTCTTAGATGATATTGAATATAAAAATAAATAAATCTCTCTCTCTGTGACTATTAGTTAAATGAGTTGAATAAAATTTCTCTGTGAATATTAGCTGAATCTCTGTGAATATTGGTTAAATGAGTTGAATAAATTTCTCTGTGAATATTAGCTGAATCTCTGTGAATATCAGTCGAACAAACTCTCTCCCTATGAAATTTGAAAATAAATAATCTTCCTGTAAATAACTCTCCATCCCCCTCTCTGGACATTGGTTGAGAAATAGAATATAATCCCTCTGTGTTAACTTGTATTTCTCAGTTTAAACACCTACTTACTTCTGGATAATATGTGCATCACTGGAGCAAATTTACTTCTCTGGTTATTTTTATTTCTCTATTTTATTTCGTCCCTGGGATTAATATGATATTCTCTCTTGCATTAATATCTTCTTATGTATTCATACCTGTTTATGTATTCTCTTTATATTCAATTTAATATCCTAGAATGAACTATATATATATATATATATTAATAAAATTTATGCAAAGTGATTAATGTTTATATTGCACGATATAGTGCCTGTGCGTACCGGCTCGCAGGTGGAGGACAAAGTTAATAGATAATATGTGCATCACTGGAGCAAATTTACTTCTCTGGTTATTTTTATTTCTCTGTTTTATTTCATCCTTGGGATTAATATGATATTCTCTCTTGCATTAATATCTTCTTATATATTCATACATGTTTATGTATTCTCTTTATATTCAATTTAATATCCTGGAATGAACTATATATATATATATATATTAATAAAATTTATGCGAAGTGATTAATGTTTATATTGCACGATATAGTGCCTGTGCGTACCAGCTCGCAGGTGGAGGACAAAGTTAATACTCCGCAGGGAGTGGTACCGTAACGGTACCCCCCCACTAGCCTGTGGTCACTACTGTGGCAGTGGCCGTAGGGTAGTGGAGGGGACCTGTGGGGTCCCACTCCCATTAACCCTTATTAATGCCAATCAAAAATAGTTTGAAGGCAATGTTAGCTTTTAAAAAGAAATTCTTTTTTTTCATATATGTTTAAAACTTTAATTTATTTTAATTCCTTATTTTTTTTGTATATATATAAATCTTAGTTAATAAAATTTTTAAACTTAGGTAATTATTAGATTTATAACTAGTTTTAACAAATTTATATTAATTGATACTTAGATCTTCTTAAGATCCACTTAGCAATTAAATGATTTGAAGCTAAATTCTATGTTGGGATTAGTGGTTTTATAAGCGATATTCTCGCATGTAACTTACCCTACCTTCACTTCACTCAAATGTCTTTACATTGATTTCAATTATTGGTGTTCCCATCTTCATGCAAATTACACGTTTAATTGTTATTATGCAAGTTACCTAACTATCATTATTATGCAAGTTATATTCAAGTTTTGAATAAAAAATAATTTTAGTTATGGTTTTATTCCATGTCATTCATCAAGTAGTTATTTCAATTAATTGAGCTTTGCAATGACTAAATATACACATTCAATTCATAATTCATAAGTTAGAAAATTAAATAAAGGAAGTTGGAAAACCAAAACCTAGTAGCGTTCGGTATATAAAGTGACTTTGGGTCACACTTACGGGTAATGCCGTTGTGTTAAACTACTGCACTTAATGCCTAATAAAGCTACATCAATGACGTCTATGGCATCATCCCTATAAATTATCAGGGAGTAATAAGGGACACTTGGAAGTTAAATCCAAGGGGCAGGTAATCCCCCTTGGATCGATAATTTAATAAGATAATTCTAAAATGATCTTTCATTCGTTGAGTTAAACTATAGTAAACCCCTATAGGGATGATGAGTGAAATGCTTTTATAAAACTTATTTAATCTCGAAGAGTTATTGTCGATTGGCAATTGGTCAAGGGTGACGCTCATGATAAGAATTAGGATCTAGTTGTTTTAGGCCACAAGTAATAGGCCATCTTGAGCCTTTGCTTAAGCGCTACCATCGTGGGTAGCAATCGCAGAGAAACTGTTTGGGACATTGACCCTAGAAAGGGTTGCATACCCACTAATTAGTTTACATCAAACCATAGAGTAGAAAATAGAACGACATACTTTACGCCTTGATCCCGTGTCGAAGTGAGTATGTAGGCAGTCTTGGTACAGAGTTGTCCCTCATACTCAGGTGTTCGTGGGTGGGGTCTAGGCTTGGTAAAAGAAAGATTGAGTAAGAATCCTATTTTGAAAGATAATATAATTAAAATTGGAAAAAGGTAATTCAATGCATACTCGGAAGGAATCTCGTATGGATTCACTTGACTTCCCGAGGCTTTAAGCCAAATTTTGAGGCAGAATTCAAGCTTGTATTATGTTATTCAATTACTCCTAAGGACGGCGACCTCGGTGCACTTCTGTTAGAAGAGTGTAGTACTTAGCGAGTGGCTCAGTACCCAAATGGTCCCGATGAGTCTAAGTCTCTAGCCAGAGCACCTCCTATCCTGATTGGATAGATGCCTACCCTGCATGGGTAGATGCCTATCCCAATTTGGATAGATGCCTACCCCGTATGGGTAGATGCCTATCCCATATTGGATAGATGAAATCTTATGTCCCGTATGGACAAGTGCCTAACCCATATGGTTAGATGCTCATCCCGGATGGATGAATGCCTAATCCAAATGGATGGATGCCCATAGTATGCGATTGAATCAAACACAAATGATTAAATTTAACAAAAAAAAATGGTCAAATGCTGTTGGGTTAAATATGGTGGGTTATTACAGTCATCACTCATTTGTGTGTCTTCATAGCTTTCGAGAACCAAAATTCTCCATATTTGAAAGGTGTGATCTATAAAAAGATTTGAAAATGTGTTCGATCCATGACAAAGTGAATCACAACTTTTGATATAAGAATGTGGGGCAGAAAATTGAGTTGTGGTAATCTATGTGAAATTTCCAATTTTGACAAGGGTGATTACACAGCCATTGCAGCAATTATGAAACCAATAACTTGTTGCAGGCAATGGTTGTATCCCAAGTTTTCTCTCAAAATTTGAGTTCGTAGGTATAAAACTCCTATGTCTTCCATTCTTATGTTGTTGGTTCTTATTCCTTTTGTTCATTTGATTAGGAGAGCCTTATAGTAAGTCAATTCCTCTTATTAAATATAATTTGAGATATGATGTTGTGGAATCTCTACACCTATTTAAGATTCAATGTTTGTAATTAAAAGAGTAATATCTAGGAATATACATAGACTTATAGAAACAATTATGACTTTACATTCATAATAGTCAAGTAGATAATTAAAATACCAAAAAGAAAACATGTTGTAAATTTTGTCTAGTCTATTTCCTTGTTTGCTGTAATTGTTCCTACATCTTGTTGATTTTTTATGTTGCTATTGTAAAAAGTTATGAAAACATAATATTATCAAAACTACCAATTATCATAATCACATATTGATAGATATATTAACAAACAAAAATTCAAATATAAATAAATCTGGAATTTTATTTTAATAAAAATAATATAAAATATAATAAATTTACAAGGGAAGGGAGTATAAGTTGCAGCAAACAGAACAACAGCCTAAACAAGTGAAGTGAATAGCTCAGCAAAAGAAACTGCTACAGACCCTTAAATAAATTTGGAAATCTTACCACCCAGTATCCTCTCTTAAGGATGAAAGATGTAAGGGATGGAAAGTTATAAACATATACATCAGATTAACCTTGAATACATATAGCCAACTTTGCATTCTGCTCTTTTCAAAACAGACAAAAAAAGTTCAAAAGGACATTTGAATGATACAACATGAGCTTAACTATTAACTATCTATCATTGCTATGGTCATTTCAAGAAACAAAGTTATAAAATAGATACTTGGTGTTGAATAATGTAATGTCAGACACCAAAAACAATAAAAGGATCATTTAAAAGTAAACAAAATCTGAAGAAGTTGTTATAGTGAATATAAATCAAATTCTACATAAAAAGTCAAAACATTGATCAAGTTTGAAAGACTGTTTTTGCTTCAATGATTCAGCGGGTTGAAACTATCTTCCTTCATTAAAAGAAAGTTAAGCCATTGAATCGTAGGGTGGGTGGATCTTCCACGTACAAGTGCCTTCCAATTGTGTTCTGGGGCACATTAAGTCTCAAGTAGAACATTAATTTCTATCATGTCCATTGAAACCAACATTGTATAAGTCTTCATAGATGTCATTTATTATAGAATCATCACTCATTTATTGTATAGAACTCTTGTGTCTTCCATTCTATATTATTGATTGTTGTTTCTTTTTTTTATTTGATTAAAAGAGTGTTATAGTAATTCAATTTCTCTTATTAAATATATAATTGAAATATAGTACATGAAAATCCATACATCTGTTTAAGATTTAATGCTTGTAAGTAAAAGAATAATGTCTACAATTAGATTTTTACATACATCATAGTAGCCAAGCAGATAATTAAAATAGCAAAAAAGAAACAGGTTGTAAATTTTGTCTAGTGTAGCTGTTCCTCCAGCCTGTTGATTTTTATGTTGCAGCAGTGATTTTGGTTGTTGTAGCTGCTGTTACAGCAGTGATTTTCCTTCCAGCATTTATTTGCAATTCTTATTTACTTTTTACAATAAAATATACATAATGTCATCAAAACTGTCAGTTATCATAATCACATATTGATAAATATATTAACAAATAAAAAATTGAATACAAATAAATAAATAATGAGTAACAACATGAGCTTAACTAATAAGTATCTATCATTGATATGGTCATTTTAAGGAGTAAAGTAAAATATATACTTGGTGTTAAATACAGTAGGGATGAATATCTTATAAAATTTAGAGTTGAATAATGTAATACCTAGAGCCAAAAGCAATCAAAGATGAAAATGTAAAATGTAAGGAGCATCTAAAGTAAACAAAATCTGAAGAATCAAATTCTACATAAAAAACCAAAACATTGATAAGTTTCACAGACTTGTTCGACTGTGCAAGTCTACAAAACCCTAGAAAGCATGTTCATGACTTAGATTTGCAAAACACTTCAGATTTGTTAAGCCTTGGAAAACGGTTAACAGAAATGGCGTCTGCACTGCACAAGAATATTTCAGCTACTTAAATTTAAGCAGAAAACACATTTAAACAGACCCTTCAAGATATGGATAAGCTATGCGATATCATTTTTGAAACATCAAGACACTGCACACTACCTACTTCAAATATTTGCAACTTTACAGGAATACATATTTCCTTTCAGATCATGCCACATTGCAATGCTATTGTCAAATTGCCACTGTGGTGTCTATAACACACAACATAATAGTGTTCAACTGGCGATCTTCACCTTGCCTAGTTTAGAACCAGTAAAGATATACAAAACTGATGAATCTAAAGACTAGAACAAACCGAATGAACTCATTAGACACTGTTTGTTAGAATGTCATTAAAAATATTTGTTGAACAAGCCTAGGAATTGTATGCAAGTTAATAACATACCAAGCCAGTTAAAAAAAATGGAACAGAGGCTTCAGCTAATAACAGATTTGAACCAGTGATTAGAGACTTGACCTCTGAAGACCATATTGATCTCTCTACATTTTGTTAACCGTTAATGGCATCTAGCATAAAAATTAATAATAATACTATGGAATAAACTTCAAACATAAAAAGTAAACTTCACTGACTTCACAAATGTATAACCTATCCGCCAATAAATTCTCAGCATATATAGTTTTTTTAAATACTTGAGAGTTACTGTAGTTAATGAGTGTCTATTGAGGATTCTGCACAAATCCAGGTGTGATTTGGTCATATATCACTCAAAACTGAAAAACACTCAAAGATGTAAGGTAGCAGCATGTATAGCAAAACCCTGGAGGTCCAATGGTGTCTCAATGCCAATCAACTTGAACGTTTCTCCTTTCTCACTCGGAGGTTCCAACATACACAACTCTTGAACTTGAACCATTTCCCTGCACACAAAGATTTTATTGCCAACTACTACAGCGAAGTTAATAAATCGGGCCCAATCCTCCGTTGGAAGAGACCCTAGAAAGTGTAGCTTATCTTGGCTATAGTCATATTCAATCAATCCCCTACCAGACAAGCAGTAAAAGCGCCCAAATGCACTTACATAACGCCAACTGTTGAATCTATTCTCCATAGTTTTCCAGCTTCTTGTGTATGAATCGAAAACCTCAATGCGGTTGGAATATCCCATTACATAAAACTTGCCCTCAGCGAAAAGACCTATATTGTAGGGCTCCATGTAGGTGTTCATGTCGGGGAGAACATCCCACTTGTCCTCCTCCACAATGTAAACTGAAGCGCTACGGACATGAATAATCCTGTCATGCCCTCCACAAACATAAATTAGTCCCCAGTCTTCATCCGCTGCCGAGACAAATGCATTCTGCCATCTTGGCATTTTGGCACCCTGCCGCCATTTCGAACAAGCAAAATCGTATAACCACACACAATTTTTTGTAGAGTCCGCAAGCAAAACCGAGATCAAAACCAGCTTTTGTTTCACGAAATGGCAGTGAAAGATGCTGTTATATTCTGTGGGAATGGGCGGTAGAATTTTACACGAGTTCTTCTCCAGGTCGTAAACCCCTACTCTGTTGCAAATGCCGTCTATTTCCTGGAGCATACAAACCCGTTGCTCAGAAATATTCAATCTTTTTCTTTCTTTGTAAAAGTTGGGGTTTTTCAATGCGGCGTTCCAGCTTTTGCAGACACACCGAGGCATTCCCACCCAAGTTTGTCTTTTTATGCCCGATGTTCTCTATTTATAGCCAGCAAGTTCAAATTGTGTTTAGGTCGAAGGGGTTTCTTATGTGAAGGGGTGAGATTCTTTGTCCATTATAAAACGCCTATCCATGTAATTAACCGCTAGTTTGTAATAGCAACTTGTTGGGAATGTGAAGCCCCCATGTAATTAAGGATAAGAATATTATTGTTTTTAAATAAATATCTTTTACATATTTAATATCAGTTATAATGTTATAGATATCTAATAAATTAGTATAATGTAAGTTCAATATTGAATTAAGAAAAGAATAAATAAATCTAAATTGTACATATAATATTTATTTAGATTTAATATTATAGATTAAATATGTAAATATCAAATGTGTATTACTATATGTTAGATATTAAATTATGTATATTAATATATAATACTAAAAAGGATGGCAAGGCATTAAGAGCAAATGTAAAAAAGCGTAGAACGGTAGTATAACTTAAATACTTTGTAGGAATGCCAATTACATAATCATAATATGGCTACAACTATTATCTCCAACGAAGCCTTGATGATGTGGGGTTGATGGAGGAATTAGCAATAATTTTTCATTTCATTGGCCCAAGATCTCATAGGAAAAATATTAAGGCATGGATCTCTGACAATCGGAGGACAATGCTAATTATCAAATTTCTCCCTAAAGGTTTCTTCGTCACTTTTTTTGTTTCAATAGAAGAGAGATAGCGTGTGCTACAAGATGGCTTAGGGAAAGGGGACCATATCCATTGTATATGCAAAAATGGCATCCCAATTTTAATATGGTCAAGTTAGCCCCTTATGAGTTATGACAAACCAATTTGGATAAGTCTTTATAATTTGCCATTGGAATACTGGTAGGAGGATTGTTTGGAGAAGATTGGGTGTTCATTGGGTACCCTAATGGATATCGATATTGAGATTTTTGAAGGAGATCCTCATTTTTTTTCTTGACTTCAAATAGCTATAGTGAGACAAATTCCAAAAGAAATTGTCCTTTGTGTTGATAGTCATCACTAGTTTCAATCCATTGACGTTGAGGAGGACATACTTGTATGCCTGAAGTACAAGAGGAGAAATTATCATGAGGATGGATGCAATAGGAAATCTAAGACTATTATAGTCTAGAAACCAAAAATGCAAAACCCTAATTTTGGCCTTTTGGTGGTGGAGAAAAACAAATAAGCACCATGACAACAAAATAAACTATTAATGTTGATATCCTCCCAAGGAAAAATCAGATTGCAATTGGATCCAAAAGGAAAAGTAGGGAGGACAATCACCCTAAGCAATCTCAATCTATAATAGAGAATAAAAGAAAGGAAGTCACAACTAAAAGTGATCATTGTGATAAGGATGAGATTAAAGTGGAAGAGAAAGAGGATGACACAAATGGATGGGGTGAGTTATATTATGATGATCTAAGAATCATAGATCAAAGATGCATAAGTCAATTCACATTGAAATCTCTTGTTATTGCAAAAACTGAAAAAAGGTAAGGGAAGTCTGAAAAAAAAAATTGAAGAAGAAGCAGTTGAGAAGATATTCATTAGTATAAGCAAATTTATGACTAAATCCTAGGGAGGAGCCTCCCTTGGACAACAATCAATGTTAGGGGTTTAAATTCCCCTAACAAGTAACACTAGATTGAGCATCACTTAGAAAAGATTTTAGTAGATATAGTCATTAAAGCTATGAGATTTCCACAATCCATTTGTATTCTAATGTATTTTTCTAGATTCGATTGTGTGTATTTTTTTCCCATCAACATTTCGAATCACACTCCGTGATTCATCATCAGGATGAAAAGAATTCCAAAGATATGAAAGATGAATCACAGAGTATGATTCAAAACATTGATGGGAAAAAAATACACACAATCGAATCCAGGAAAATAAATTAGAAGATATAGTCATGTTTCAAGAAAAACAATACATAATTCAAAGGCAACAAAATTTGTCAAGTACTGCAAGACCTAATCTAGGTTGTTTCATGAGGCATTTGAATCGGTAGATGGACTGGGAATCCTTTGCAAAGATAATTGTATATAAATCAAGCTTGTGGAATCTCAATTGAATTGGATGATGTGTTAGGTATTTAGTATTAATCTTAATATGCACTTTTATTGTTCAACATATATGGCCCTATCAAAATAAAAGATAAGCTAGCTACTTGAAAATTAATAACAAATAAAATCAAGAATGCAAAAGGCCAATCCTTTGTTCTTGGTGGAGACTTTAATACCATTCTGGATCTTGGCAAGAAGGGTGGAGATCTTAAAAATTAACTGATCAATCCAATATTTTTTGGATTTTTTTGGAGGAAATGGGAGTGATTGACTACCCTACAATGAACAAAACCTTCACTTAAATGAATAGAAGAATTAGGTTCTTAAATATTTCTGAGAGACTTGAATATTTCTAATCTCTCTAGATTAGTTAAGTAGTACAATGCACATAGAAGAAAATATTCTTTCCCTCTCAATGTTGGACCATTTTCCAATTAATTTGGTTTTAAAAGTGGATGAGAAACTCACCTGCTCTTCTTTCAAGTTCAAGAACACGTAGTGAAGGGACATTAAGATTCTTAGCAACCTATAACAATGGTGGATAGAATGACAGGTAGATGGTACAATTGTAAATTTTAAAAAAGAAATATAAAGATATCACAATAGATTAAAAAAAAAGAGTGCCTTGTTTTCAAAGACTGCACACACCCAAATTCTTTATTGTAGCTTAGGAAAAAGAATACAAATATTTTGAATATATAGATCATTGCCTTCTTGAAAAAGAAAAGTCTCTAAATAAAGAACTACAACTTACTGTTACAAACAACAACTTATTACATGCATTGTTCGAACTATTTTATATATCAAAATCTAAACTAAGATTTGGTTGACTAAAACTATTAACAAAATTAGATCTAATAAAGAATGAAGAATCTTTGACTCCAATCTTGATAGTGAATGAGGCAGTGAAATGAACTCCTCACTAGAGTTGCATGATTGCAACATCAATTGTCTACATACTCCCCCTTGATGCTGAGAATCACAATCTAATCTTGAAACTTTGACAAATTAAATCTTTGCAACTTGATGTGAACTTGTTAATACAAGATAACTCAATGTGATAAAGTCCAAACCCATGCAATTCATTGTGCAACTCATTTTTATCATCCATGAGAGATCACAAAACCTGCCTTTCCTTTAGCTATTATAGAGAAGACTCATGATACTTCAATGCGCCAATCATAGCAAGCACTCATCAGCTACTCGACTTAAACATCCAAACTATGTCCAATCACTTCTTATGTTCACATGCAAACATTTAGGCTTATACAACCTTCTAAACATATTCATTAACTTTTGCCAACAGGATCCACTGATCCAACCATAATTAATCTGCATACAACCTTTCTTAGATTGTTCATTCATCTCTCTGTTCCAACACGAATTTTCACAATGATTCTTCAACCCACAAATTGAACAAGGGTGAAGATCCCAACAATTCTTTGCTTTATGTCCTTCTCTATGATAATGTGAACATTGAATTCTTTCAGGTGATTTGCATGAGCTTGTAACACTAGCAATATCAAATCTCTCTTTCTTACAATATCTGAGACCTTCATTGTTTGGTCTCATAATTGGCTTAATGGGCTCTCTTATTCCTTGCTCATGCTTTCCTAGTCCTCTTCCTTCATAACCCATTTTTTGCATCATCTTCCAACCAACATTATTTTCAAAACAACCTTTATAATCACAAATCACATTTGAAGATTTACACATATCCTTACCTTCAAATTGACCATCTTCACCTGAACAAACTTTAGGTACACCATCCATATCAACTAAAGGACACAAATAACTTGTATCACATGCGGCATCACACACTATTGGTTTTGATTTCAAAATCTCATTTTCTTTTTCTAACAATTTTAACTTATTTTCCAGATCTTCATTCGTCTTCTTGATTTTAGATATCCCTTCTCAATTGCTTTACAATTTCTATCAATTCTGAATTAAACTTTTTCAATTTCATCAATTTGTCTTTCAAACAATATTTTTCACATATTAAACTTGCATTTTCTTTCTTCACCTTTTTACCAATCTTGCCCATTGAAACAAATTAAATTTACCTAATACTTCACTTGATTGTAACTTCACAATTTGCCAAGATCTTACAACTTTCCTTCACTTGTCTGGTTGACTTCAGACATGCATATAAATTGTCTTCTAACTAACAACAATATTCAATCTTCTATAATTTTTTAATTTTTTTTTTGGTTGATAAACAGCAAAGCCAGATAATTATATTAAAATTTTTCCAAATACATAGCAACTATTCCGTATTCATCCATGCTAAAAAAAAAAAACAGAGTCCCCTTAAGAGATCGAATTCTACCTCTGATAAGGTCTAGATAGACGAACGAGATTTTCATAAAAATATGAAAAAGAGACTTTTGATAGTCTCTACAATCTACTGCTAAAGGCCATTCTACATATCTACATATTATTGGCCTATAATTTTTTAACAAAACAAAAACATTTAGCAATTAAGCAAAAAATTCCTATTTGTGTCATGGATTTGACCAGCCCTAAGCTGGAGCTGCAGCCTGAGTATGTCCGCTGCCATGCGGTCGACCCCTTCTTCTTGGCATAGCCTGCCTCCCATGATGATGGACCCTTCGATGACCATCCCTTTCGTTTGCAGCATTCACCCACTCCTCCTGCTCAATTTTTGGCAGTAGAAATCCATTCAATCTTGCAAAATCCACAAATTCCTCCCTATCTTTATTGTCAAGTTCATCCGACAAGAGCCTCCAATTTAGGAACCTAATTTCCATAGCTGCAAATGCCTTGTGATGCCTTCAAGTGGAACCTTTGAGGTCCAGAAGAAATGGGTAGTAATTAATTACTTCCCTAGGGACAGAGAAGAGAATCATATCTCCAGGGCGTGGTATACCAGAATTAAGAAGCACTCGATTGAGGACAGTTTCCAAGCCTCCGAGGATACCTTGGCCAAATAATACTCTTGTCATTGAAAAAGCCTCCTCTTTAGCTGCTTGGTTATCCAAGAGAGATGCCACAAACTTCGAGAAAATGAAATGTTATCCCTCAGATACTCATTCCTACTCATATGCCTGCTTCCTAAAATTAACTTAACTGCGAGGATTATTTTCAAACCTGATCAATTGTTTTTTACTAGGGCAGCTGACATAAACTTCACCATAACTTTGACTAGGCAAACTTCAAAACCGTAACCTTTATTTCGTCAACTGACAGTTGACAAAATTCATGACAACAGTCTCCTTTTCAAACTGATGACAACTAAAATATTTTAAAAACCCTCTTTTGTTTGTGGTAATTTCTCTCCTCTCTAACGATTGTTGCAAATACAACGACTGCAGTATCAACTTTTTCTTTGACAATTTTTTATAGATATGGAAGAGATCTGCATGCCTGCGATCTTCTTTGCTTCAATCCTCTACTACACTCTTAACACAAAACAATCATCAACATCCTTATGGTGGCTTCAACAAGTTGCCCTTTCACGAACCTTCACCTCACATTTTTGCACACTTCGGTGGTGGAAAAACTTACAACAATTTTATTCAAAACTTCAACAATCCCTGGATCTTCTGCTCCGCTCCGATATGTAAATTTTTAAACACAAAGAAATTAAGAGATCGCAATTTATATTAAAAAATAGAGTGCCCTATTTTGAAAGACTACACACTCCCAAATTCTTTATTGCAACTTAGGAAAAAGAATACAGAGCTTTTGAGTATATATATCACTACCTACTTGAAAAAGAAAAGTATCTAAATAAAGAACTATAGCTTACTGCTAAAAACAATATCTTATTACATGCATTGTTTGAACTGTTTTATATATCAGAAATATAAACTAAGATACTACAACTATCACCGAACAAGCTAATTGAATAATTGCATGCACAACATGCTTTATTTGCTGGAAAAAAAAAACTAGCTAACTAAAAAAACTAACAATAAAATTAGTCCAAATTAGATCTAATAAAGAACAAAAAAAATCTTTGACTTCAAGCTTGACATATGGATACATGCAGAAGAAATTAACAATTAGATCATAAACACACAAAGCATATGAACATAGAAATTGATGTGCTGCAGCACCAACAATATATTTTTTATTGCTTCATCATGTGTTAAAACAAACTGATTACAATATGGTTTATTTATAAAGAATTACATCACCGATTAGGAGATTCAAATAATAGCTTTTACGGTGCATGGTAATCATAACAGATTGCTAACTAAACTAACTCTCTACTTGCATGCATACAAACTATCTAGTATCCTATGCATGAAAGTCCTGCCTGATATTGCATGGTCGGTGTATGTTAACTAACTAATAAACTATGCATGATCTCTACACAATGCATGACAATGTTGTGTGATGGTAACATCCAGTTGAAGATGGCTATAAACGGTGGAACCTGAGCTCACAGTGGCAATGGTTGCATGGTGGTAGATCTTTCTTACATGCAGGAGAAATTACCATATTCCAACATTCCCTCTTAATTTCAACTGTAACTTTCTTGCATGCGGGAGAAATTACTATATTCCAACATTCTCCCTTAATTTCAATTGCAAATGCTATTGCATGTACAATTCCTTAATCACAACTATCATGAATGCTATGATATTTTTTTAATTCCTTTGTTGATGACTGCAGTGTCTCTTTCACTCATGTTGCTGCATTGAAAATTGAAAATCTTCTAAATCTAGAGATCGAACCTAAGAAATCCCAAGCTGTTATTGGGATGCTCTTACCATGAGCTCTGACCCTCTTGATTACCAGTCCATCATAGGTTCAGGTGTGATTCACTTTTATCAATACCTCCCTTAGAGTCACACTACAGATGCTCGAGAATCTTACTATCAAAAGCCTTACTGACCTCAAACGTTACTCACATATAGAAACATAATGCTCTCTTTTAAGTCTTCAACTTTAGCTACAGCTGACTCTTCCACACAAATAAGATAACAGTTTTTTGACTATAAATTGATTTCCTCTACCATGCTCCACTCTTCAAACAACTACAAACAACAATCCTCTTTACCTTTGAAATTTTTTACCGAATGCAATATCTGACCTCTATCGTCTCCTTTCTCATGCTAGCAGCAATAACTCTATTTTTTCAACATTCCTGTCCTCTTTACTCTCCATCTATAAATTTCACTAAAAACAATCAATCTAGTTCTACCAAGCTCTACCATGATCTCACAAACTTAGGGTCATACTCCCTTCTGTGAGGGAGTATGGCCCAAGCCAACTCCAATGATCCTAGCTCTGATACCAATATGAGGAAAAGAATAATAACAAAATAACATAAACAAATAGCTCAACATATGCTACAACATACAAAACTAAATCTTTTATTCATACATCGTAAAATGCATTACGACTCCTCTTTTATTTATAGAGGATTCATCGATCCTTCTGAAATATCTAACTATTACTTAGCCAATGCATGAGTGGTGGAAGGGAAGATTAATCCACTGATTGACATACAAAAGTAACTGTTTGAATTATGGAAACTGTGCATGCATGGAGCAGACGTAAGATCAATTTATTAATTATATCAAATCTTCAGTTTGGCTACTTGCATGGAGGATCTAAACATTTGCATGTAGATGGTGGTAGGAGAAATTATTCCTTCCAACATTCCCCCTTAATTTTGACTGCTAACTTTGGTTGCATTCTTAGCCTCTTTCACTCATGCTGCTACATTGAAAAACTTCTAAATCTAGAGATCGAACCTAGAAAATCCCATGCTGCTATTGGGATGCTCTTACCACAAGCTCTGGCCCTCTTGGTTACCAGTCCATCGTAAGTTCAAGTACGATTCACTTTTATCAACACCTCCCTTAAAGTCACACTACAGATGCTCAGGAATCTTACTATCAAAGGCCTTACTGACCTCAAACATTGCTTTCATACAGAAACAAAATGCTCTTTTTTAAGTCTTCAACTTCAGCTACAGCCTGAGTAGTGCTTTCCCTCCTTAATCTATAGCTTCACCATGATCAAATCTTACTCCAATCCCCTTTTCTTATAAATTTCTAAAACCTCAACTTTACTGCTTTTCGACTCCCCCTTAACACTTAATCATTAAAAAAAACAATGATCTTACTCATGCACAATACTTTGGTCTTTGGCTCTTACTCATGCATGATACTTTGGTCTCTGGCTCCTTCAATTTTCTTCTTCACCTATAAGTGATTCCACACTTCTTTGTTAACTCTAATCAATAGCTACACAAACTGACGATGATCTCCAAATTTCTTTGCAGGTAGTGGGCTCCTTCTAACTGCTATAGCAGTTCACACCAAACTCTTTCTCTCATGGTTATGGGCCCTCCCCTAAGGGAGATGGGCCAAGACCAGCTCTAATAACACCTAGCTCTGATACCACTTTGAAGGGGTGGATGGAGATATGGATACATGCAGAAGAAATTAACAATTAGATCATAAACACACAAAGCATATGAACACATAAATTGATGTGTTGTAGCACCAACAATATAATTTTTATTGCTTCATCATGTGTTAAAACAAACTGATTACAATATGGCTTATTTATAAAGAATTACATCACCGATTAGGAGATTCAACTAATAGCTTTTATGGTGCATGGTAATCATAATAGATTGTTGGGTGTGTGCACAAAGATGGTGGTCAGAAAAGTGGACACCACCCCAAAAAAACTTGGAAAAATAGGCAGCATGTACGCAGTTTTAAAATTTCAAATTCTTGCGTACGTGCTTAGGTTTGTTCTTCCCGAGCCTAGAAAAGGTAGCGTGTATGAAATGTGTTTAGGAAACTGAGCGCGTACGTGCTATGCCTAGAAAAATTAGCACGTACGCGCTGCTTATAGGAAAATGAGCGCGTACACGCTAAAAATCCTAGTAAAACCGCATACGTGGTGCCTGATAAAAAAAGTTTTTTAAAAAAACTGGGTCCTCATTTACCCGAAAAGCGCATTTTTTACTTTTTTTTTTTTTTCCCATTTTCTAACCTAAACCGTGAACAGGGTGCTAAATTTGTCCTCCAGGCTATGGATCAAGGTTAGTTTTTGTTTATTTTTGTCTTTCTTTCTGGTTTATGCAATTTGTTTTACATTTTGAATTTAATTTCATTAATTTGATTTAGGTTTTTTCATGTTTTGTTTCAAAAACCAGATTCTTCTAATCTAGAACAAGAACAACCAAATGCACCTCCTGAAAACCCACAAGAACAACCAAATGCACCTCCTGAAAACACACAAGAACAACCCCCAATTCCTCCTTTTGACCGCACAGCTGAAACACAGGAAGAATTAATTAATTAGTTAGGGCAAAATACATCCAAAATCAATAGACTAATTGTAAAATTGAAAACTTCTAAACTTGACCGTCATCAATCCCTCGCCACTAGCCTAGAAACATTAGCTAGTGGTGCCATAGCTGTTTCCACAGAAATTACCAAATGGGGAAGCTTTAGGGATAGGTGTCGTCAATTCTATGTCAATGGGCTGTCATACGATGGAGTTAAAAACAAAAATATTTCTAAACAACAAATATGTGCCCTTTTTGTTGACCCCAAAATTGGTCAGTCATTACCTCCTAATGCAAAGAGGTTTCCCATACATTGGTGTACCAATGTGCATATGAAGAATCTTTTTTGGCAGAGGTGGTGGATGGTCTTTGACGATCTACCTTGTAATAATTATGAGGTGCCATTATATTTTTTGAGAAAAATATATTGTGAGTTTGTGCTCAATGTGCACCCAAATTATTTTGACATGAGAGAGTTTCATGGTAGAGGTGGTGGCTCTGCCCAAGATAGACCTGGAGCCCGTAGGCAATTAGCCGCAGAGAGTCGCCGCCCCCTAGCACCCAAACCCAAGGTGCATCAGGTTGTCCCATTAGAGCTGAAAGAGTCGATGGAGCTATAGACTCTTCAGGCGGCCACAACATTGATTGGTGCCATCATCCAGCATGGGACATCATTAGCACACCCTATTGTATTGGATGATGAGTTGTTAGAGGGCGACAGAGAACCCATCGAGCATATGTGTGTTTGTTGCTCGGGGATATGCTCGGGGATAGATGATGCAGTTGGTGCAGATGGATACTCATATCATCTATGCATGATTTGTGGCTGTAGATGTCAGGCTCACATGGTTGAGGATGTCGCACTGATAGATGAGTTGATGGACATGGTGTTTGCCCATGAGCCACAGACACAGGTGTGTTGATTTGAATTCATAACATTTTATTTATCAGTCACTTTAATTTTGTAATTACATAAATGAATTTTCATTTATACATCAATTTAAATTGAGACAAATAATATGCATTTTAGGAAGCAGTAGTGGTATCCCATACACCTCCCCCAGTTACCACAGTTGCAACTTCAATGCCTGAGGTATAAATTTTGTAACATGTTAAAATAGAATAGTACACTTTGAATTCAAAAAAATACAAGATATACTTTAACTATCTTTAATGCTTGGTCAGATTTATGGTTTGTAGGTGTTGATAGGGGATGCAATGTCCTAGATTGATGACATCACGCTCTCAGCGATCGATTTTGGCCTACAAGGCTATACGGTATGATATTTTGTACAACTCTTTTTATTTATTGTTTTGATGGAATGTGCAAATCATTTCATTTTAGATTTTTAAAATTATGTTTAATTTATTATCTGTACTAATATCTCATGTTAATTTTGTGTTTTTAGGGTACCCCCTCCGTGTCTAGGGCTCATCCTAAGAAAAAGAATTCCTCGAAGATGCCAAAACATGTGAAGAAGGTAATTGAACACATTTTTAGTTGTACAATTGTTTGAAAATGTTGAAATCAAGTACTAGTTGGGGTTTGTAGATTGATTAGTGTTTTTTGTCTATTTTACATGTACAATGGCCATTGAGCTTTGTGGATATGTTGAATGCACTTGATTCACCCACAGATCAAGAGAGGGCGGAGGTATGTATCTCTACTTTATTTTCTTGATTTCATGATTATATGCACGCGTACATGTGAACTTGTGATATATTATAATCTTATAATTTTTTCATACAGGAAATATCCATACCTATTTCATCAATGGCGAACACTCCTCCTTGCACCGAAGAAGCATCTCAGGATCCGGTACACTTTTGTTTGATATGTAAAATTAATTGTTTTCAACCGTCAATACTTATCATTATATTAATTGTATTTAATCTTTGTACATTTTTTGTATAGGAAATAGCGTAAGTTTCTACATCGATGGTGAGCCATCCTCAGTCCATTGGAGAAGCATCTCAGGCACAGGTACGTCATTGTTCTCTATATTATAGCTTTTAAGTGTTTTTGATATATTTATGTTAGTACATTATATTAATTGTACATTTAATCTACAATAGACTCCTTCGCGGTACGACCATAACGTGGATCAATTTAAGTATGTCTTCAAGAAAACTCCTAAGAGTGACAAGGAGAGGAGAGCGAAGACATTAGCTCCTGGATCAACCGATGAGGTAATCTACATTTCAATTGCAAAGGAATTAAAGTTAAATGCATAGTTATGATGTTAATTGTGAACTATTTTCTACAAAAGATTTCTAACTTAGCTTTTGAATTGTGATTTTGTAGCCATCTACAAAGCCACGTATTGCACCGAAGAGGCTTGATTTTGATGATCCACCAGAAGTTTAGGATCATATAGTGTTAGTTTTGGTCATAGAATGACCAATACATGTATATATATTCTACATTTTTATTGTATATCGATTTGGACATGGCATATGCCACATTTTTGTAATACTTGTATTGACTTGGCAAACATGCCTTTTTTTATCTATATAAATATTGATATTCGATCCAATAAATGTGTAATGAGTTCATTATTTTATATTCATTGTATTTTGTAGTTGTCCTTTTATAAATTTAAATGAATATTTGCATATGTAATCAACAATATGAATATAAACAACAAAAATATATGATATAAAGCATTGCAATCGTGGAATATGATTTGATAAAATTTCTAAAATGTTGAATTAACCCTACAAAATCCTTGTATTCAGTTCATTATTGTGTATTCGATGTATTTGGTGGCTGCCCTTTTATAAATTTAAATGAATATTTGCATATGTAATTAACAATATGAATATAAACAACAAAATCGATAATATGAATTTAAACAACAATGTGTTTGGTGCGAGAGCACCCTCACGCTCGCAATGGTCAAATTTTATTCCTCGTGTGCACAAACCGACTTGGCGAGTGCGTCCGGGTGGGCAGGTTTACTCTAGGCATGCCCCTGTTGTGCATCCCAAAGCACCAGAACGTCAAGAGTCATACCCTACCGGTGCGATCTCTCAAGTGCCCTGAGTCCAAAAAATTGTCAAAATTTGACGGACTGTTTCTTCCAATCCACGACACATACAGTTGATATATTTGATCCTGTGGGGTCTTGTGAGGCTCCTCTACAATGGCCTATCTCGGTTTTGATGATTCAGAGCCATTTTCAGTTAGTATAATTTTTTTCGCCTGCTTAAAAAACCGTCAGTTGCTTGCAAGGAAAAGTTGCAAGATTGGCTAGAATTGATTTTGTTCCTTGTGTGCACAAACTGATGTTGCGAGTGCATCTGGGTGGGAAGTTTATGCTAGGCATGCCCCTATCATGCATCCCAAAGCACCAGAACGTCAAGAGTCATACCTTACCGGTGCGATCTCTCAAGTGCCCTAAGTCCAAAAAATTGTCAAAATTTAATGAACTGTTTCTTCCAATCCATGACACATATGGTCGATCTATTTGATCCCATGGGGTCATGTGAGGCTCCTCTACAATGGCCTATCTCCATTTTTGACGAATCAGAGCCACTTTCAATTAGTAGCATTTTTTTGCCTACTCAAAAAACCATCAGTTGCTTGCAAGGAAAAGTTGCTAGATTGGCTAGAATTGATTTTGTTCCTCGTGTGCACAAACCGATGTCGTGAGCGCGTCTGTGTGGGCATGTTTATGCTAGGCATGCCCCTGTCATGCATCCCAAAGCACCAGAACGTCGAGAGTCATACCCTACCGGTGAGATCTCTTAAGTGCCTTGAGTCCAAAAAATTGTCAAAATTTGACGAACTGTTTCTTCCAATCCACGACACATACGGTTGATCTATTTGATCCCATGGGGTTGCGTGAGGCTCTTGTTCTGTACCAATTTCATGTGTGCTCTCCAAATGTATGCATCTTGGTAAACGTTGCAAACCAGCACATATAGCACAAGAACCTTCCAAACAAAGCATCTTATAATAAATGCAACCATCATGTCTATTACATAACACACTTGAAATAAATTCTCTTGCTGACTTAGGAGGTGCTTGTATATTACATTCCTGCAAAACATCGTTAGTGTGCAAAGTAGAACAAATATGATGAAAAATATCATAATGCATGGAAAATTCAATATGCATCCTACAACAACACATGGTGTGTACATGATTAATCTTAATATAAAAAGGTTTTTCCATTTCAAAAAATCTTTGAGAAATTTTTATTCGAGGAAACTTTTGAAGGAATCTTTCATAAAATTTAGTTTGAGTCATATCCAAATAGTGTTTCGCATGTGGCTCATGATTTTTAGACCCAATTCACCTTCTAACAACATCTCTTTGGTTGGGCGATACTCTTGTGTTTTCATGCCAAAAATTTTCAATTAATGTTTTTAGTGCATCTACAACAACCTTGTCTTTGCGTGGTAGTCTACTCGAGAATGCCCAAAGAGAATTATTGTTAGGTTCCTCTATTTGTTCTTGCCTCTTCAATGCTTTACTTAATGTTGTTCTACTAACGTTCAATGACTTACTTGTTTTGCTTATCAAATGATCTTTTTTAATTTTCTTGCTCATTATGGTTGATGTAATGACATGTCGAGTAGCATTAGAATCTTTACTATGTGATTTTGAACCAATAGATTGATATGCATCAAATAGATTTCTCACAATAGTTCTTTCACTGTTACTTTCAGATGATCTTAGGCCTAGAATTTTCATTGTCTCTCTAAAATTCAGATTTTTAATCATTTGAACAATTAATTGACATCTTGCGGTTTGATTTAATTTTTTAAAATAGTTTTGCCATATTCTTTTAACCATTCTCCTACAAGTTCATTCATTCATTTTATTGGGCATTGACTTCAATATATTCTCATCAATGTTAATTAGATACTTTGGTTTCCTACGAATGATTCTAGGAGGTGTTAACATCAGTGCATTATGTACATTCAATTCATCAATTAGAGAAGGTGTAATATGTTTATCATTTAATTGATTATTCAATGTAGTATCTTCTTCAATTGCATTAGGTTCAAACGGTAAATTATCAAATGTTTCTTCTTCAATTGCATTAGGTGCATTATATTCGTTTGGTAAATCAAATTGAGATGTTGAGGTTGACATACCTTCTTCTCCCATTGTTCTTATGTCACGCAATTTCTTCATACGATGCCTTTGTCTTTCTTTTTGAGCCTCTCGTTGTTCCATCGTTCCTCGCTTGTTCTTTCCCATGGTTGAGATCAGTTGACCTAAATAGAATCATATTACATATATATGTAAAGAAAAGTTCAAAAATAAATAAATAACCATAAGTATGCATCTTATCACTATTTTTTGGAATCAAACTATTAAACAATCACAATTTAATCATTTGAAACCATGCAAAAACAAAAAACTAATAAAAACAACAATTCAATCATTTGAAATCATGCAAAAAACAAAAAATTCACTTAGTTTTATGTATACAACAGTGATAGAAGTGCAGACACGGTTCTAGTGGGGCCTTCAACGACCTCAAAAACTTCTTTTGAGGCTGTTGAGGCTCTTGGGCAGCTAAAACTATGTCTATAAACCGCGTACGCACTTCTCT